>NW_015386677.1:728999-783456 GCF_001527695.2 Protobothrops mucrosquamatus | reverse complement strand
CTAATCGTCCCACCCTCTCTTGACCCCCTAACCACCTCCCCCTCCACTCCCACGCCGCGTCCCTCAGACAGGCTCGGCCTTAGCCCCGGAGAGGCATCCCCCATGCCCCCCCCGGCCCTCCCCGTACCCCCTAAAAATTTGTTAAAACAACCCGCTAAAAAAGTTCTCAATTTCCTCCTCTTCAGTTCTTTTTTTGCTGCGCGCCTCTGGGGGTTCCATACCCCGTCATTGAGGACGGGGTATAGTTCATCTATTTCCTCTGTTTGGTTGGGTGGCCTGTAGTATACACCTATGGCAATGTCATTTTTTTCGCCTTTTATATTGACCCAAATGCATTCAAGTCTCTGAGCATAGCCTTCTACTCTCTTAGGAATTGTGTGCCATACCTCCGTAATATTAGCTAAAGGTCAAAGGCTAACTACAAGTAGTATGGTGTAAAGTAGATGGAATTAATAGCATGGAATTTTGAGTAGCATGCAGAATGTGTAAGACTGCATGTGAGATTTATTGAACTGACTCATTTGTCACCCATGACAGAAATAGCTTGTTATCTTCATTATTAAACTGATCAAGCATGTTTAATATGGGACATTCTTATAATAGGTTGCAATTTTAAAAGATTTCCTTTTATTACATTACACTACATTGTTATTTCACTGGGGGGAGGAGTCCTCCATACTACAAATGATTCTTCTATACTACAAATGTATTTGAATCTGTTATTTAGATACAATTTCTCACATTTTCCAATACTGCTAGCAGGCAAGGATGAAGGATTAACACAAATAATGGAACTGATGAAGCAGTTTAGTTTTACACAATGACCTACAGTACCTATTCTCAGAAAGCTGAATAATAACGTGATTTGTGAATATTGAATTCTTGACAACTGAAAGCCTAAAGCAATGGTTATGGTTTCCAATTATGGTCTTTGAGGTTACTGCAGTTAGTTCCTGATATGGAAGTTGAAATAAAACTCCCCTCCCATTTTACGAGGTCAATAACTTAGCAAGTGTGCTATATAATGTTTATACATTTCCCAAATTTTAAAATGCAGATGCAGTGGTAGAACTATCCAAATCAAATTAAAGACATTTTTTTCCTAGGTCTACAATGAGCAGATACGTGATTTGTTAGTAGATTCAGGACCATTGGCTGTGCGAGAAGATCCTCAAAAAGGAGTTTTGATTCATGGGTTAACCTTACATCAGGTATGGACATTTCTATATATGTGCCATTGTTATCTCTTTTTTCCTTTACATTTTTTTCTTTATTAAAGAAGCATTCAAGCTGGCTACCAATGTATATATACATACATACATACATACATACATACATACATACATACATACATACATACATACATACATACATATATATATATGATAGTTTATAGTATTAAAAATTCGACTCTTGGGAGTATTCATAATTTTAAAAAGTCGAACACCAAGAGTAAAAAGTACAAAAGTGTTAAAATTTATTGGGCCAAGCTTTCGCCGGAAACGTCCGGCATCATCAGGGCCATGATACAGCAATATGGGAGGAGTCTTATATAGCATTGGAGTCTGTAGTCTGCATCCGGTACTGTGATCGTGTCATTGGACCCAGGTGGTTTGATGAAGTCGTGGGCAAAACATCTAGCTTCGTGTGCAATATTCCTCTGGAGTGTCTGCCTAAGTTGTTGCAGGATCCAGTCCGTGGGCCGGCACTTCGAGGTGTTATGTTGGTTTGTAGGCAAGTTCCTGGTGAGGTCTGGTCGAGCTCCAATGCTCTGCCCAAGCCCTCAGCATATGATGTTGATATCGTTTGAGGGCTTGCCGACATTCTGCCGAGTCCAATGCAGGCTTCTTCTCTAAAGATCTAGGTATCAAGCCTTCCCTCATGCAAGTATGGAGGAAGGCTAGTTTCCGGAAGCAGGCTGAGACGCGATGTTCAAGCTTCTCCCATTTTCTTGCTGAGAGCAAAACTGCTCTACGGTAATGACAGTTTATAGTATTAAAAATTTGACTCTTGGGAGTATTCATAATTAAAAAAGGTCGAACACCAAGAGTAAAAAGTACAAAAGTGTTAAAATTTATTGGGCCAAGCTTTCGCCGGAAACGTCCGGCATCATCAGGGCCATGATACGGCAATATGGGAGGTCTTTTATATATATATATACACAAAGAATTAAGGGAGAACTGGAATAGCCATTTCGAACTTTTTAGTTCTTTTCAACCAGACATACCCTTCTGAGATTCGAACCTGGGCTGTCTGCATGTTAGGCAGATGTATTAACCTCTAGATCACAGGCTCTTTCTCACTTTGTCAGCTATGAGACAGGGGAGAAGGATTATCTTGAGTTTGGTGCACCCTGTCGGCCCAAATATGGGAGAAAGGAATCTTTTGTCTGTATCAGCTCAAACTAGAGCCATCCACAGGGAGCAGCAGTCGCAACTGCAACATCATATATGTTTTTTCAAAATTTGGATTGCTAACAAAGAATTAAGGGAGAACTGGAATAGCCATTTCAAACTTTTTAGTTCTTTTCAACCAGACATACCCTTCTGAGATTCGAACCTGGGCTGTCTGCATGTTAGGCAGATGTATTAACCTCTAGACCACAGGCTCTTTCTCACTTTGTCAGCTATGAGACGGGAGAAGGATTATCTTGAGTTTGGTGCACCCTGTCGGCCCAAAAAATTCTCCCATATTAATAATGTTAACGTTGGAATTTCAGGGATTCTTGGGAGACCTCCAGGAGTCCTTGAACCACACCTTAAGAAAACCTGCTTTAGACTGGCCCATAATATTCTCTGGAATTAATGTATTGTGATAACACATGTGGATTGTGAACCACACTTTATTGTTTAGTTTTTGTGTGATGAGAACATTGGAGCTTATTTAACAAACCATGTATAAATAAGCCACTGCTTAATGGATCATGAAATGTATATTTGATATAAAGCTCATTTTGTGGAGGTGACACTGGCATAAGTGATATTGTTTCAACAGAAATGAGATGGTCAGGTTTATTCCAAAATATCTTTTCTCCTATGAAACGAGTTAGACTTTTCTTCCTTTGCCTCTACTAGTGAATGCATACTGATCATGTCAAATTTTGCTTCTGCTTTTTAGGGAGTGGGTATGATAGATTCTTCTGAAAATAGAACACTAAATCAATACTGTAAATTTGAGAGAGTGGAATGAGAAACTTACCTTTTGCTGTTATCCTTGCTGTGAATTGACGTAATTATTTTTTATGAATTATTGTGTATGTTTTTGTACCCTGTAAATGTTTAATTCTGGAACTCTGAATGTTCTTGTTATTCAATCTGCTTTAAGATGAATTATAGGCAACCATTGATCTGATGTAACCACCTACCTAGTCAGAATGAGTTACTGATTTTAAACAGACATTACAGGAATAGAGCTGTGATAGCCAAAAGT
Organism: Protobothrops mucrosquamatus; assembly: GCF_001527695.2. NCBI lineage: Eukaryota > Metazoa > Chordata > Lepidosauria > Squamata > Viperidae > Protobothrops > Protobothrops mucrosquamatus. Next base: position 780,027 of record NW_015386677.1, on the reverse strand, counting down.
CAGAAAAAGTGTGATAATGTAGGAAATTATGGTGTTTTTTCCCTGTCTCTTCCCTCTGAATATTATGCAAATTATTTTTGTACATAAACTTTGGGCAGATATTGATGCTTGTGTGCACTAAGAGAAGCTGGTTTGATAAGAAATATCTTACTTCATTTGTACTATTCATCCCTTGAGATAAGATGGCAACTGGAGATTAAGTTTAAATTATTGTTGGATCTTGTGATAATAAAACTCTGTGATTAAAATCATGTAAAGATTTACTAATTTCACTGGGTCTTTTCCTCAATCCTTGGTAGCCCAAATCTGCAGACGAGATCTTGCAAATGTTGGATTATGGAAACAAAAACAGAACACAACATCCTACTGATGTGAATGCCTCCTCATCTCGGTCCCATGCTGTCTTTCAGGTAAGATGAAACGGTAGATAAGGTGTCTGACGATCTGAGATAATCTTTGATGCTTTGTGTAAAAGATAGAAAGAACTCTCAGATTATGGTATTGCCATTCATAATAGCTTTGTTATTGGGAAGAGAGTTCCAGCTTGCAGAAATACAGTGCCTGTTTTAAAACCTTTGTGCTAAATAGCCTTCAAGAGAAGAACTCTCTGATCTGTTGAAGTGTTGGAGCTGCTTGTGAGAATAAATGTCTCATTTACTGACATTGGAGTAACATGATTTTGCAAACTGATTTTCCCCTGTTCATTACTTTTAATAAATGTGGTCTGAGTTAAAAGCAGCTGGAACCTATACATGTTTATTTCTGTAAAATCCCCATTGATTTCAGTCGGTCTCATTGCTTGGGAATCCTAGTCCATAGGGTTGGAGCCAAAAAGCTTTCCAAGAAAATGTCACAATAAAAAGCAAGCTTTCCAAATGTGCTGTCCAACTTTAACTCGTGATTTTATAGTACAGTATGCTGCATTTAATTGCATTGGGTAGTCAGGAGTGGCACATGAGACAAAATGCAAGGAAATTTAATAAAGTTCATTTTCCAAAAAGTGATTTAATCTCAGGAATATCATCTAACATAAATTTTAATTCTTTTAAACACTTAAATCTCTCAATCACTGAATGATTTATACAACCCTCACCCCCAACTCTTGGATCAAGAAAAACGTACGTGTGTGTGTAGTAATCAGTAACTGCTGCCCTCTAAATTGGTGCATATATATAGGGATGTTATTACAGGTAGTCCTCTACAGTATATACAACCACAATAGAGCCCAACATTTCTTGTTGATAAGTGAGAGATTTGTTAAGTGAGTTTGCCCCGTTTTGCAACCTTTCTTGCCATAGTTGTTAAGTGAACCACTTCAGTTAAGTTACCAACATGGTTGTTAAGAGAATCTGGATTCCTCATTGATTTTGCTTGTCATAAGATCGCCAAAGGTAAATTACATGACCCCAGGACATAAATATGAGTCATCTGAATTTTGATCACGTGACCCTGGGGATGCGGCAACAGTCATAAGTGTGAAAAACAGTCATAAATCACTTTTTCACTGCTGTTGTAACTTTGGTCACTAAATGAACTGTTGTAAGTCGAGGACTATATTTGGAGCCTTGCTAAGTTGCTTTTTTCTTCTGTTTTTTTTTTAAATTTAGATTTATTTAAGACAAGAAGATAAAACTGCAAGTATCAGTCAAAATGTCCGTATTGCCAAAATGTGTCTCATTGACCTGGCAGGATCCGAACGTGCCAGTGCCACAAATGCCAAAGGAGCTCGTTTTAGAGAAGGAGCAAATATAAATCGGTCACTGCTTGCTCTTGGCAATGTTATTAATGCCCTTGCAGACTCAAAGGTCAGTAATAACTTCCTTCCAATCTCCAGTAATGTTTCTATTAGATTTCACATCGGTCAGTGATGTGATGAGCTGCACAATCTTATGTGTCTTTATTCATTTGGGTTGTAGTTGTTTGCATGCTTCATATTTGAGAGTGTCTAGGCATGAGTCCTACTGTCGACAGCGGGGTTTCCTTATGCCTATTCAAAGAGAGAACTAATGACATATCTTATCATTTTTGTATCTAGAAATATGCTCCCATTCTTTATTTATTTAATTAGTTGAGAAGGCTGAACTGAAAAATAACTCATAGGATGACAGCTAAAAAGAAATTCTCCCGTGTCCTGGAAGGAACTCCCCAAATTAGCTCCAAACCACTCCCAATTTTTACCAGACATATATCCTGGTTGTCACATACTGTATTTGCAAGAGAAGGAAGGTTGATTGTATGCTTGCATCGGGAATCTGGGCCAGAAGTTTTCTTTATGCCACGATATGCGGACACAGCAGCATAATCTAGCATACAGAAGATTCACTCACACTGCCTCTCTCACAGTGAATCTTGTTGCAATTTTATTCATAATGCTAATTTTTCTATTACTGATAATTCACATTTTTGAGGTAAGCCAAAGCTGGGTATATCCTTTGCAAGCAATGTTTTGGAACAAGCAGGAAAGGGGCAGGAAATGCATCTTTTTCAACTGTTAAAGCCACCCCCTTTTCCCAGGCGCACACAGTTGCTTTTAAATTGGCTGTGCATGCCCTTTGCTGAGAAAAATACAAAGATACAAAATAAAGTAATAGGCAGCATTATAATAATGTGGTTTTTTTAAAAGATGAAATTCTTTAAAAATAAAATAAAAGTGATGAGAGCAGCCTATGGAGATCTAAAATGATGTAAATACTGTACTAAGGCACAGCTAATTAAGAATGTGTCTAACCAAGTCTGGGGGAAAAAATAAAATAAGTTTTAAGTCAATTTTTGAGATGAATTATTAGGAGCCGTAGTCAGGCAGATCTTAACACCACCATAAACAGGCCTCCAGAAAGAAGTCTACAGAAAAGTAAACCAAGGGTTGTATGTAGCAAATTTTATCGAGTCAGGTCAAATTGGTCAGGAGATACAGAAGATACTAGAAATCAGAGTCCAAGTTAAACAAATAAGTCTGGATGTGAAACCACGGAATGGCAAGACAGGTAGGTAGGTAGGTAGGTAGGTACAGTACATGATTTCCAGTAATTTGATCAGAACATTTTATATATACACACACACTTTGGAGGGCCAAGTCCCTCTAAACTTGGCCTGCGCCCATTACTTTGGAGAAGTTGGACCATATAGCCCTGCATTTCAGGACTATTTATCTTGCTGGGCTTCCACATGATGGCACTGTCATTCTCTAAAATTTGTGTCTTGCCGTTCTAGTTGGCATGTTGCCCAGGTTGTTGGAAAGGGATCTGGTTTAGGTTGTATACCAAGATTTAGTTCTCTGCCTCTGGGCACTAAGTATCCCTTTTTTTTCCCCTGACCAGCTGGACATCCATGATTTTAGTTTCCAACATCCAGGCCTTGCTGGTGGGAGATGTGGTCCAACACAGCTGGAGTACCATATGTCTAAAATGTTTGTTAATAATAAAAATGTTTATTAATGAAAGCACGCTATTTAAGCAATTCAGAGAAAAAATGTTATAGTTCGAAATTATGACCAAGAATAAAAGCTAGTATACTGCAGGCTGTTAGATATAGTTTGTGTTAATTTAAAGAATTATTGCAAGATAATGTACTGTCATTTGACAACCTTTAAGATACTTTATGGGAAATACAGTTGTTCATGTTGAAGGAGTGACTGAAACCAGTTAATTATCTACGTTACGACAAAAACCCTAAATTTTGTGGAGACAAAGGCAGAAAATTATAAATTTAATGTTTAATCCCCAAAATATGTCATTAGAAACTATTTTAATGAATCTGGTGACAGATTCACAACACATATTAGTGCTGTTTAATTTATATGACTGTTCTTTTCATATGCAGAATGAATTTACAAAGTTGAGGAAGTAGAACTCTTAACAATTAGGGAGATAAAAAAATTGCCAACAGTAGAATAAAATCCTTGAATTAGTAGAAATTATTAATAAAATACACAATTATAATAGAAAAATCTAATGTATTTCATGATTTAAATAAATAATTTCACTATGAACTATTCTAGACTGTTTAATAACTGTATTTGAAGAAGCTTTGGGCACCCCACATCATGTGATAGAATCACTGATGTGACTTTATTGAAGTGCAGTTTAGTTATCTGCAGTACAGGGTATTTGTTTCCACACAGATTTCCATGGAAACTAGAATTTGTTTGTTTTAAAAATTGATACAGTCACTCATCTTTCAACGAACGTTGGGCGATTCCCAATGAATACTGATAGTGCCAGGTTGATGTTCACATGGAAGTGTTTATGTGTAAACCACATCTCCCCACTGCATTCAGTTGCCTTGCAATCATAGACAACTAGCAGTTTAGTGATGTCACAACTAAAGGGTGTTGACCATTCATCACATCTTCAGGTCTACTTGGAAATATATCAGGACTACTGTGAAAACTGGAATTATGGCTTTGTGGCTGGTGTGTCCAGCAGTTGCTTACAATGATGTTGCAGACCCATTGTGGTCCTCCGCTCATTACAGATTGCTGCTATAATTTTCCATTATAATTAACAATAGGGAAAGAAATAGAGAAGTTGCTGTTGTTGACTTTTACTATAGAACAGGGGTTTCAAACTGCCAGCCCACAGGCCAGTTGCATCATGCCGAGGCTGCGCCCACCCCAGCTCCAGCAATGCGAAAAAAAAGTCACAATACGTCGCAACACATCACGAGATGCGGCGATTTTGATACCCATGCTATAGAAAGAAGAAGACTGCTGGAAGAGTAGAGGGACTTACTAGTTCCATCCTAATATTTTTCATTTTAAGAATTTAGGAATATAACTTGCTAACTTCTGATTTAATTAGAAGGGGGAAAAAATCTAGTACAGAAGGTTGAGGATCAGCCAGGTGTTGTAAACAAGCAAAATTTTTCAAGATTTTATCACCTACTGCAAAATGTGCAATGTGGAACAGCTGTTCGGTGTAGGTCCTAGTCTGAAGCTATAGTAATCTTAGCAGGCTATTAAACACCTCATGTCTTGTGTTGGTTTCGTTTTTCCCAGAAAAAGAATCAGCATATTCCCTATCGGAATAGTAAGCTTACTCGTTTACTGAAAGACTCTCTTGGAGGAAATTGTCGCACTATCATTATAGCTGCTATTAGTCCTTCCTCTTTGTTCTTTGATGACACATATAACACTCTTAAATATGCCAACCGAGCCAAAGACATCAAATCCTCAGTAAGTAAACACTGTTTCAAAATTCTTTATTAATAGCAAATTATGAACATTTTAAAGTACACAGATGAGTATAACTTTTTTTGCTTACTTTAAAATAGCACAGCGGTCAACCTGTAACGTTTACTTGCTAGAGCTTATATGCCACTCCATTCCCAAAGGACTTACAGATTTGAGAAGACTCAAAGCTAGTAAAATAATGTCTAATTAAATTAGTTAAATTGCCCTGGTGATCAGGGAAAAATTGGGAGGGGGGGGCTTCTTAACCGGAAGAGTGCACTCCTCGTAATAATTTGTCCAATGAGTCTCTAGAAAAGCTACTTTTAATAGTTTTTCTTCCCTTCCTACTTTTTCTTGTCCATTCTTTCCTTCTACCATAATATTCAAATAGTTCCTTGACTTTCAAGATTCCATTTGATTCCTTCTCCCCCCCACCCATTCAATGCAATCCTCTGCCTTTCCAAAGAATTTCTTCAATCCCGTTGGTAATTGAATTTGGCCACATGTATTTTTTTTTTTTAACTTTGTTTCTAAGGGTTGGCTGGTTTTAAGATAAGTTTACCAAGAATTCCTTTAATTACTGCTGTGTGATGTCTAGGTAATAACTTTTAAGAAGCACTGATAGCAAAGGAGAATGTACCAACGATATCACAATTAATGAAGAAGAAGATGATACTAACTTTTTTAATCCATCCCTCCACAGATAAAGAGCAATGTTGTAAGCCTGGATAGCCATATAAGTCAATATGTTAAGATCTGTGAACAACAAAAGAAAGAGGTATGCCTGCTGCTACGATTGTTAATTATTAGTATTAAAAAAATATAGGAATAAAGAAGTAAGTATTGGTGCTAATTATGCATTAAAATAACTATTACACACCAACATTGAAGAAAATCAGGCATCAGAAATATAGTAATGAAAACTTAAAAAATTGTTTTACAAATATAACATTAAAAAATATAACGTGCGCCAAGTTCCTCCATTTTTATTAAACTACTTACTGTTTCAGATTTTAACGCTGAAAGAGAAACTGAAACTGTATGAAATGGGAAAAGTATTGGTTCCCAGTAATCAAGATACAGCAATATGTACAAATCAACAGCAGGCTGAAATATCAAGGTAGTATTTATGGTTATTTCCTTTTATATGTACAGCACAAATCATGCTTATATGTTTTTCAAGGATAATGAAGCATATAAATGCATTTTTTGTTATCAATCTTTGTTCTTAAACAGTGCTGTAATGTGCCTGGCTATTCTGTACAATAGAAGACTCATCCTATACCAGAATATGATTTGGCTGGCTTCAAAAATGGGTGGGATCAATTCATGGAAGTCATGGGGATCAATGGCTGTTAGCCTTGATGGGCATGTGACTGTCTCCAAAAGCCATATACTAGGAGCCTACTGGGCTCCTAGTTGGTTGGCTCGTGTGAGAATAGACTGCTGGATTAGCTTGGACAGGTGTCCAATTCATCAGGTCATTGTTTATATTCTTATGTTAACCCATATTCCTGTAGTACTATTTGATGATCCCATCTTTACCCAAGGATTCATTTCCAAAGCTTGCAGGGGAAGGGATATCAAGCTGCTACTCACTAAGTATGATAAACTAATCATAAATTCTAGATTCACACCTCATAAAGTAGCTACAGTGTAATTGGCTATCATGGGTTTAACATATTGTGCAAATTACAATCATTACCACTGTTTTTCTTGATTGCCTTAATAATATAAAGTTCATTACATGGTGGTACAGATTGAATCTCTGTCCCAGAGACTAACAGGCCCCTGTTTGGCAATTTAAATGGTTTGAACCAATATGACTCCTTATTTAAACAGTTTACACTGGTTTCTGATTTATTTCCAGGATTAATTCAAAGCCATATTTTTAAAATTGTTTACCACTGGGAGTAGATGAGGCACCATCTTCTATAGATCTTTCACACTTGTTGCCTTTTTTATCCTTAGGGTTTAAGACTCCCTTTTAAGGATTTTTTATTTTTTCCCCTTTTACCAATTTTTGATCACATTGTTAAAACCTTTCTTTATAAGAAGGCTATTGCACTTAATTCTGGCGAAAATGATTTTAATGGTTTATTTGATTAATACACTAGTATTCTTTTCTTTTGTTTGTGTATCAATTATGTTTCAGTATTTGTTATGCTTTAATTGCTGGAGCCTGTTTTGAGGGAAAACGTAGCTGTGTTTTTAAAAGATGGTCCTTTGAATTTCTAGAAATCTAATGGAAAAAAATATCAGAAATGCACACAGAAAATAAGCTACTAAATTCAGGGCCAGGCATTTTGAGGGATTAAAAACGCAATTGTGTAACTTTTTCAGATTTTTTTTGTCAATCAGAATTCAAAATGTTTTTAGCCAGGCATAAAAACAACATTGTGTGGCTATTTTTTTAAAAATTTTAAAAAAATAGTTACTTCAAAGTGGGAGTTTTTAAAATGCCATAATAGAGATTGTGCGTAGGTGATTTTACTATTAAAATAATTAAAATAATCAAAGACTTCTTTAAAAAGGATAAAAATACACTGGAAAATTGTGAGGTAAAACTGTATATAATGAGGCAACTTTTGTCACTTTTTTTCTGGATAATAAACACATTAAGTAATTTTATTTTGTTATATATCTGAGATGTTTTAACTAGAGCTGTGGTAACTCCATATATAGAAATAATCCCAAAGGGAGGATCATAGGAACTAATTACTATGTGTGAAACATCTCAGTTTTTACCATAAAACCTTCCCATGGTAACAAGTATTTTAATACTCCAATTAAAGGGTCTTTAACCTCTCTGTTAAAAACAGTTAATAAAGGCAGAACTGTTAAAACATAACAAATCAAAGTTCTTAAATGTTTGGGGGGTTTCCCCTCAATAGAGGCTGTGAGTTCTTAGAACTTTTAGACCCACTACTCTACTTTCTTACAAATAGTATTGCCCAGTAGTCTCATCTTTAAGTCCATGGTTTATCTTTAAGGTAGTATTATGACCCTGGGACAATATTCCAAGGATCACTGCACTCGTTGGATTTCTGCCTCAGAAAGGAAAATTCAGCCTTAGATAACCTCTTTAGATTTCCTCCCAACCTTTAAGGCTGGAGTTTACCAACGTCAGAAACTTTAATTTTGGAAAGTCCCCAAATGAATGATGAGAGAGCAGGCTGGCAAGCCTGGAGATACATTATGTAAATTATTATTTTTTTCCATTACACCCTACATGACCTGGTCAAATGTATTTCATTATATGCAATGAGGAGATACTCCCACTCGTCAATAAAAGAGACTTCCATTAGTTGTAGCCAGCAAGATTGCTGTGGGAACAATTTTAAAGTACATTAGAGTAGAAAATTAGATTGCTCTTTCATTTTTTTTAAATTGTACAAATATAATCCTTTTTTTTCACCTTCAGAAGGGAAGTCCTAGAAAGGAAAGTGTGATAATGGTGTTACTATATAGCCCATTCATCTTTAATCCTATTAACAGGCCCCGAAGAGAATGTTTTAATACTATAATCCTCAAAAACATCATTGCTTTAGGATTTTCATCTGCAATTTCGTCCCTTCCATAATTCCCACCTTAAAAAGATTGAATTATCTGCATAGGCTGGGTGAGGCGGTGTTTGAAAAAATCTCAACAGCTGACAATAGGTTCTTAATATTAAGCTAGAAAGGTTATGAAAGAAATGCCTTGTTAGCCCTGTACAGATGTCAAAAGTGGTAATTAATACTTGATCTCCACTGCATGCCTCCTGAGGAAACAAGTTTCTCCCTGAAACCTGGAGATTTTAGTATATATCACAATGATGTCAGAATTAGCCAATGATGTTTTAACCTAAACGTTTTTTAGAAACTGCAGAAGCTTTAATACAAGTTCTCTGTTTCCCCAAATATGTGCTATTTCTGTAACTGGTTTCATTTATATAAATGCTTGGGACAGGTTGAAAGAAAATTTGAAGTGTGTGTTTGCAAATCGAGAGGAAATCAGGAAAGAGGTCCTCAAGCTTGAGTTACAACTAAAAGAAAATGTCCTTAAAACACATTATCAGAAACATTGCCACGAACAAGTTGAAATAGTATGTTCCTGCTCACCAGAGAGATTGGAAAAGGTAAGCAATTTATACAACAGATACTGCTATCTTTCTGTGTTTTTGAAGTGCTACTATATTTAATGTTGGAGAGTCAGTTTAGTGTAGTGGTTAAGGCATCAGGCTGGAAATTGGAATACTGTGAGTTCTAGTTCACCTTAGGCACAAAACTGACTGGGTGACCTTCGACCTGTTGCACTCTTTCAACCCTAGGAAGCAGGCAATGGGAAGTCAGTTCCAAAACATTCTTGCCAGGAAAACTGCAGGATGTTGTCCAGGCAGTTGCCAGGAGTCAACACTGACTCAAAGGCACCCACCTCTAAACCCCCCCCCCAAATGCCCCACTCTAAAGCATGTGGTTCTGGTTCTGTGTTAGGGACTCTGCTTGCTGTACTCACGTATCATTTTTCTTTCTTATAACTTTTTTCTTTTTTATTTATTAGATATATGAGGTCATTCAGATAGCTTGTGCAAAAAGTGTTTCAGGGATATATATTAGCTTTCCTTCCTCTCCTTTCCCTCATAACACAAACTATCAATTTTTTTCAATTTCCATTTTTTTTCCAGTTTGGGGAACCTGTTAAAGATTTTCCAAACACCCCCCCCCCCCCATCAAACAGATAGGCAGTAATGATAAAAAAAAAATAGCAATAAAATGAAAAGGAAACTGTTTAAAATAAATGCAACTTTAATGTTTCAAAACATTAGGGAAAAAAACACCCTTGGATTTTACAATTATTTGGGAGGTTGAAGCTTTAAACTAAACAAATCAGTGTTTGGGCAATTCTGTTGTTACACAGAATCTATGAAATATTATTTTCTTTTTGTGGACATCGACATTTTCTTTCGAAGTACTTCATACTTTTAACTTTCAAATTGGAATGTTTGCTTTTCAGATATCTTGCTTAATTATGCAATATATCTGGCTACTATTACCCAATGCTTGCTTGCATTCAACATCGAATCTGCTTGGGTTGTCTTTCTTGCGAGTCCATGTAAAATCAAAAGTGATGAGATTCTGATCCTAGTTTTCTTTCTTACTGATCAGTGAGCTTAAATTCTCAAAATTTGTCCTATGAGAAGCATCACTAGCACCACTGGCATCTGCTTTTCTTTTTCTGTTCCAATAGCTATTAGTAGTGCTACTTGTCTTAGATTTTAGACAATGAATCATAAGGGTTAGGGTAATCTGGCAGAAGAATGTGTGCCCTGTTTGTTTTCAGTGGTAACCAGTTAAACTTCTTACATTATAGGCAACTGGCAAGCTTGATCACCGGCTTGCTTTGTTTAAAAGTCGCCGTGCGCATCTAGAAAAGAAAAAAGAAGAGGAAGCCAAAAGTTTTGAGGACAACACAAATTGGTTGCATAGGTTGGAGAATGAAATGCGCCTCCTGGGTCAAGATGGTCATATTCCTCCAGTAAGCTACTTCATTCTTTTGATTGTTTGTTTCTGAGCAGTAAGTTATTTATAGAATTTATAAGCTTCCAACTCCATATATAGTGGCTTATTAAATATATAATAATCAAACATCCATAATACCTGTGCAACACCATCAGCATCACCAATTATAAACAGCATTCCTGTATCCATCAGAAATAACAGTATAAAATAACTATTAACAATATTAAGAGCAGGTGGTTGTAATATTAACCGATCTTAGCTTATCTTTATCCTGCACTGTGTATATTTTTCAAGGGGAGAAAAATCAACTTCTTGTATAGCCACAGAAAGCAAGCATTTTTCCACTCATAAATTGGATGTAAACAATTCTCTATAAACAATCATAAGTTTCCATGACTGACTCTAATCACAGCTGTATTTACTTATCCTGAAAATTATTGCAATGCTGAGTTATAGAGACAACTTTACTGTCAGAATGTGATGACACATTTTGGTTATGCTACAGAGTAACCTTATGCTTATAATACATGTGGGTTTCAATAGTAATTCTCTAATGACATCCTGCAAAGGGCGGGAGATAGGATATGATGACATCTTCCAACTGTATAATTTTTTGATTCTGAGTAATTTTAGTTTTTTTTTTAAGTTAAAAAATATATGAATCATTAATTCAAGACCAGAAAAGTCAGAACATTGGAACAAATCCCATTGATAAGCAAATTGAAGTAATGCTGGTGTTTTGGATAAGGCATTCTTATATGTAGATTATGAGCATTATTGTATTTGAAATAAAGGAACAAGCTTCCAATGGGGTCAGATTAATGTATTAACATTAACCAATGTTTAGCCATTGAGACCTTTTTTTATCATGTTTGACCAAAGCTTTCATCTGTGCCTATATCATATATATAATACCAGCAGGCAAAGCTACACCACTTTTGATTCATGTATTGAGCTTATCCATTTTTGTAACGTCTGAATAGAATCTGAGTGTTTTCTCTTAAAATAACTATCAATATAAAAAACTCCTGGGTTCATGATTGGAAGCGATGCACTTTGAATGTAGGAATTCTCTCTGTGTTCTTCTCTACATGCCAATAACTCTTTTCCATGAGTTCCAAGAGTTTCCTATGCAGCTGACTTCTAACAGTGTCTGTTTAGAAATAACAAAATGTGCAAACTTGTTGGGGTGGGTGCAGCACACTGGAATGTATTGCTTAATTGAAAATAAAATAAGGTTTCTTATTTACTGGTCTATAATTTAAAAGTTTGATTTTGAAAATAAATCTGGCAGAAGACAAACAGGGAGGAAGGTAAATTATTGAAAATAAGAAGGCAAGACCTTCTGAGTCAAAATTACTGGAGTCTGGCTTTCAATGTGGTACTGAATATTTCACCAGTTATTCAAAACAGGCTGTTTTAGCTAACTATGACTTACGCTTTTGCAGATACAGGCCGCCTTTGTGGGTGTGCTTGCGATGCAGTAAAAAGAAAATGCTATATTATCTATATTATAAACATTCAGTAAAATGCCGTATTGTCTATATTATGAACATTCAATACTGTTTTGTTTAGCTGCTTATACAGATTTGCATTAGGATAGTTTTGAACTTCATTGAATAACAGTTGACTGGGAGCTGATTTGCACTAAAACAAAATGTAGCCACTCTAACGATAACTACCCTTTGGGATTGAAATATTCTCACTTTTAGGGCTTAGCAGTTTGGAATACAAAGGTGAAAATAGCAATAATAAACCTTGCAAAAACTAAAGGTTTCTGTTTGCTTCTTTAATTTGCCTCTCCCACCCTTGCCCAAAAGTACTAACTCATATAGTGGGAAAAAGGGCCCTTTCCTGCTGAATTTTAGCATGGAAGTGGTTTGGCAGACTGCAGGTTAGTGTATTGGGTATTAGGAATAACCTTGAGGAACCAAGGGAAAGCTGCAGTTAAGAGAACAGCAAGATAAAAGAAATTTGTGTCGGGAGGTAGAAATGTAATTTGAAAAAGCATCTCAGACTTGTCTCTCCCTAGTTTTCACAGAGATAACGGAAGTGAGGGAGGGGACACATTGAGATTTGCAAGACGGATGTCAGTCCTCCAAGGTAGACCAGTTTTAGGAAACCAATGTCATGAATGCTAATTTTGTTTTTATTTTAAGATTATAATAGTAAAGTTGGAAGGGACTTTGGAGGTCATCTAGTCCAACACCCTGCTCAGGCAGGAAACCCTATAACCATTTCAGACAAATGGCTGTCCAGTCTCTTCTTAAAAACCTCCAGTGTTGGAGCATTCATTCTGGAGGCAGGTTGTTCCACTGGTTAATTGTTCTAACTGTCAGGAAGTTTCTCCTTAGTTCTAGGTTGCTTCTCTCCTTGCTTAGTTTCCATCCGTTGCTTCTTGTCCTGCCTTCAGGCGCCTTGGAGAATAGCTTGACACCCTCTTCTTTGTGGCAGCCCCTGAGATATTGGAGCACTGCTATCATGTCCCCCCTCGTCCTTCTCTTCGTTAAACTAGACATACCCAATTCCAGCAGCCGTTCCTTATATGCTTTAGCCTCCAGTCTTTGTGAGAACTAGGGAAAATCAAGTCTTGGTTGCAGTTCTTCCTGTTCTTCAAGGTTAGTTAACTTATTACAATTAGAAGCCAGATGTGGCCCACAAATCATAGGTTTGTCTACTTGTGCCTACTTTAGCAGAAGGTCTTAATGGGAACTTGGGGATGTTATTTATTAACCAAGTAAAGGAAAGAAGCAAAAGCATGGGACAGCTTCTCTCCTTGAGTGGTTCTCAATTGGCTTCATGTATCATGCAAACCAGGCATAGAGTGGACTCTTATGATAAACTGCTGTCATTTGCTCCTCATAGAAAGGTGAAAGATACATACATTCAGAAGAAAAGCCAAGTATAAAATATAAGAAAAAAAGAAGCAGGTTGCATTCTTGAAACAGTATTTTCCATATAATAGACTTTAATGAAGGTTATGCATTTTGTTAATGACAAAACCGATCAACAGTTTTCAGCATCTAAAAACATGCTAATAAATAGAAAGCACAATAGCTATGATTTTTTTTAAAATGCTAGAAATTCTAATGTATAGTCTTACCGTATGCATGATTGTCCTGCCCTCAGGAACAGCATCTTTCTATATTTCCCTGATAATGTTTCCTGCTCTTTGGGTTTTTGATGGATTTCTTTTTATGGTTCTTATGATGGATTTCTTTTTAATATATGCCATTTTGATATGCCTCACAATTAGATGGCTTATAAATCAATATGTGGTAATAATGCAGGATCCAATCTGGGTCGGTTACCGGGACCAAAGGTTTAGTCTTCAGAGCTTTTAGATTCATGCTGGAGCCCATTCTCAGGGAACTTCTCTCTACCAGAATGTCTCCTACCCAGAGAGAGGAGCCCATCCTCAGGGAACTTCTCTCTACCAGAATGTAGAGAGAAGTTCCCCGAGGATGGGCTCCAGCACGAATCTAAAAGGTCTGAAGACTAAACCTCTGGTCCCAGTGACCGACCCAGATTGGATCCTGCAACATTATCCTGGGTCGTGTATATTTGCTTTCATTCATGTGGTAATAATGTTTATTTTAACAAAAAAAGACCTCATGCCAAAGGTGTTCTCCATTTTGTTTTGTTTTTTCATAATTTTCTACCGTCAGAGCCAGTAGGTCCTCTTGCCTTTGTCTGGATGGTTTCTAGGCATCAGCACATGGGCAGTGTTATCATTTTGGCCTACTCTCTTAGGCTTTCCTGATTTGTCATCAGTTTACACTCATTTTCTTGACAATAATCCAAGACTTAAGATGGGCTTTGCCCCGAGTGAGGACTCCTTTTTTGCATTTTTATCCTGAAACACATTAATTCAATTGTCCTCGTGGTTCTTAGCTTTAACCAAATTTAGGCAACCAATAGCCACCATTGTTTCTTTGCTATTGACCAATTTGGCTGGAAATGATGTGAACTGTTCCCCCACCCCCCCAAAAAAACAAACCAAGATATTCCCTGGCTTTGGCTTCCTATCGGGTTTGCCTGATTTCTCTTAAATTAAGATGTTCTACAATTGTATAACATTGCCCAACTTTCCTTATTATATAATAAGGTTCTGAATCATGTAGGGATGTCCCAGAGTATGCTCAAAAAACTTCAGATGGCAGCCACAACCATGTGATTGATGCTCTGCTTGTTTTTATGTGTCACAGAGCTTTGACCACAAGGTCTCAGCTGCCTTCTGGACTTTTGATCACACTCTGTGGACAACCGTAGAGTCATGTCCACTTTTGAAATAAATAGCTTGCACGGTTATTATAAAAGTTATATTCTGATACTTTTCAGTTGTATGGTGTATAATTTTGATTTTATTTTATTTTTCAAGGAACTACATAGAGAACTGAAGTGTTGTCACTTGAAATTGGAAAATCAGGATTTGAAAACACAAAATGAATACATAAAAAGGCTGGCATCCCAACAAGAACAGCGGCATAAGCAGACAGAAAAGTAAGTCTGTAGTAAAAATGCCTCATTCAATTATATTTTCTATTTAAAAATTATTTTTGAGACCCATAAAATCTGTAATTACCGTAACTGTATGAAAATGGCAATGGATCATTTGGACAGTTTTCTACAAAAGCTATACATTTCTGCAAAAGCTGTAAATGGAGTCCATCTTATTTTCCTTTTAGAAAATTTAAAGCATCCCATTCAGAACATATTTTTTTTGCTCCATCTGAAGATGCATGAGGCTAAATTCTTTAGCGTGTAATATAAAAATCATGCCCAACATGTGAAAGTATGCTATGTGACTGTATTATAGTTCACATAAGATTTACTGTGACTTGGAACAGTACAGTCATACCTTAGTACTTGACTGCTTCAAAACTCGTCAAATTTGGTACTTGACACATTTTGAAGCAGAAATCTTGTCCCAGTACTCATCTTTCTCCTGATACTCGACGCGCATGGTAGAACTTGCTGGCCTTGGCTGCCTTGTGACTCTCTACTTCTTCCAGCCTAAATAAAGGCTCATGTGGTAAGTCACGTGGATTGCTCGGACTTGTCATTTTTGTACTCATTGCTCCTCCTGGAATAAATTAGCAATAAGTACCAAAGTACCACTGTATTGAGAAAGGTGGTGTAAATATCCAAGCAGGAAAATAATCATTATCTTAAACTGGAATAAATTTCTATGTTTTTCTTTAGATATGATTCTTAAATGGAATTTGTACTGTATGTGCAATGAAAAAAAGTAATGGAAAGAGGAGTTTAAGACAATGAAATGTAATTAATTGGAATTAATTTAATGTTTAAATGTTTTTTTTAAAATACTCAAATCATAATCTTATCTCTAATGATTTTAAAATAATTTGAAAATGGTAATTCATTTTCCAGAAAACAAGTAAAAGTAGTTAATATCCCACCTACTTTTTATCACAAACTTCAGAATGCCGTAAAAGACCAAAAGTAGACCTTTGCAAGAAAGAGTGCAAGAAAGTAGTACGTATACTTGATCTATACTGTGATACAAGTTGGCCAGCGTACTTTAATATAAAGAAAGTCAACGCTTCTGGACTTTTCTATTTCTTCTAACAATTCTGGAACTAATTCCAAAGATGGCATAACTTGAGCCCTTTCCTGGAATTACTTCAGGAAAAAAAATAAAATGGGTTTTGCAGGTGATCCATGCAATAACTTTAACCTGATTTTGTTTGGCTCCAAAGTGGTTTTTTTAGGTAGGATGATCAAAGAACATATATTCTGGCAAAGAGCAGTGTCCCAAAGAAAGATATGTCCCATGAACAAAAAGCAGCTGCAGGTGATTAACCTATGAAGCATTGTGTAGGAGCTGATTCTGAAACTGATAGTGATTCAAGAAACAATGTGCAAGTGACCAGCTGCAAAGAGTTAGTGAAGAGACCCAGCCTCCTTGCCACTCCATCAAAGACCTGTTAAAGTATCAGAAAACCACTACATTAATGTACACAGCAGTCTATTGGTTCTAAATTGAAAACAGTTTGGCTGCTGACATTTTTGTAACCTCATTCCATCCAACTCAATAAATCTTGCTAAAGAGAACTCTATGAGAATTTTTGCTGGAAAATAATTACTGTTGATTTAGGCAGCTGCAAGTGAGGGAAGGAAGATCAATCTCATATCAAAATATTGAACAGTGAAATCATTTGTATCTCTTCCTTCCAAATATTTGTATTTCATTTTAATTGTAAGTGTGTGTGTGTGTGTGTTTGTTTATTGTTACTAAATAAAATTAATGGGCTTGTTACCTAAGATGTTTTCACGATACTAACAATTTTCTTTTTATTGTTACAGAATCCTGAATTTTTCACTTCCAATTTTAATAAAACAGTATATTGCTTTAAAAAGGATGCAGTTAGCCAGTGGTGTCATTGAGGATGATTTCGGGGAGTTAAAACAGCTCATTCACAGAGAGAAAGCTGTAATTTGGGCTGACCAGATTGTTGAAGAAGATCAAAACGATCAGCCCATGATGTCTGCTGTCATGTCATTTCCACAGCTTGTGAGCTATCGGAACACTCCCTGTAGTAAGTAGCTGTATTTTGTGTATAAAATGTTAACTTATATTCACAGAAAATGACCTTATCTCAAAAGGCTTTATTTACAATTAATGGATATTTTCCTAGAATTTACTGTGGTGTCATCAATTATAAATGCAAGGGAGATAAAATAGATTTCCTACCTCCCTAGAACCTTTCACAAAATGAACCTTTCCCAATGTTTTCACATTGGTCCAAACCAGTAGGAGCAGTAGTGTAATGAAACCTCTGGATAATTGGATAATGTTAGACTTCATAATTCAGCTATCTCAGTGTCATGGGGAACACTATTTCATTTATTTATTAAATTTATTTGCTGCCCATCTCGTAATGAAACGACTCTGGATGGCTACCGTTGCTACTACTGTTCTGATCTTTATACATATAGGCATATCATAGCATCCAAATAACTTTTCTCAGGTCTTCATGACTGGTGTACTCTAGTCTCTGACAAATGGTTCATCATTTGTCCAAGAATGACTTGCAGAATGGATATTGAGTTTATCGTTTGCCTGAAAATACAGGTAGAGTGTCTCCGTCCAGACAAAAGCAAATTGCTATACAACAATTTGAACTGCTAAAAATATCAGAATGGTTATTTCCAATTCGGTAATCTGATGGAAATTTCAGGATATTCTCTTAAAATACCAATAAGATAAGATAATCTTTATTGTCATTTTTTTTTTACTGTAGGCACAACGGCACACATCAAAAATGAAATTTAGTTGCCCGCTCTCAAAGTGAAACACAAACATGACACACACCTAAAACATACTATGTACAACATACAGTATGTATAGACCCACACCCCTACATATATATAGCAAATAAATATTAAATAGTGTCCATCTTGAATATATAACGGAAGGAGGAAGCTTGAGAGTGTTATTTCCATTTATGAGGTCAGTTGGGAAAATAAAGTGTTGAATTCCTAAATTTGAATTTGGCCCCCAATTGTACCTGATCATTGACGATTTGGACCAAGTTGAAAGAAGCTCTTTTCCAAATCTTTTTTTTTTTTTTTTTTTTAAAGTCAACATATAAAATGGCATGAATTAACAAAAACTGTTTCTTCATTCCTGGGAGGGTCAAAGTTTGGCAGCTGCTAAGACATGGCTTATATTTTTAATAAGAAAATGTTTGGGTGGAGATTAATGCAGATCCTCATTGTAGCTTTTTATTGGGGTTTTTTTTAGTTTATAATCTTTTCAAGATGTTGAACAGGAAATAGACTTTGTACAGAGAGGCTTAAAAAAAATCACCACCTGTTACACAGTGATCATTATTTCTTACTTTAAAACCCGTATTTCACATGCAGCATCATTGCATAGGGTTTAGTTGTCAAAGTAACAGAAATATTTCCATTTTGGGGCACTAGACTTTTAATTCATTTTATGAACCGAGCAATGCAGGGTTTTTAAAAATACATATATGTAACTATTAGTAAGAGTATGATTAAAATTAGAGAATACTGGCTATTGGATCAGGAATCCCTGCACTCGGTCATTCAAGTCCTGGTTATTTCATGCTTGGACTACTGCAATGTGCTCTACATGGAGCTTCCCTTGAAGAGCAACCTGAAGCTTCAACTGGTGCAGAGTGCAGTGGTGTGAGTAGTCTTTTGGGCCCCTAGGGTTGCTCATGTTACACCTCTATTCTGTGAGCTGCATTGACTGCTGGTCTGCTTCCAGGTGCAATTCAATATATTGGTCATTACCTATAAAGCCCTGCATGGCATAGGTTCAGGTTATTTGAAGAACCATCTCAGCCCTATGGGACAAGCCCGCCCCACCCATGCTGGCGGAGGAGGCTGCTGGGGATCTTGTCAGTCAAGAAATTCCCTCTGGCAGGGTCCAAGAGAAGAGCCTTCTATGTCATGGCCCCGGCCCTTTGGAACAACGTGCCCCCTGAAAGTTAGATTTGCTCCCTCCCTCTGCAAGAGCCTGAAGACCTGGCTCTGCCAGTTGGCCTGAAGCCCTACTGGGGGAATATCTCTCTGGAAGTGGTTTATCAACTAATAGTAGATCCAAATCTCTCCTCCCCCTGTGCATCTTGCTTCCTCCCCTCCCATCTTTTAATTATAGTAGAGGACAGGAAGGCCTGGAGGAACGTTGTCCATGGGGTCGCGATGGGTTGGACACGACTTCGCAACTGACAACAACATTGTTTTAATTATAGTTTTGTATTCTTGTGATTATAGTTTTATTCCTTTTAATATTGTAAACTGTCCAGAGTTGGCTTGCGTTAAGATGGGTGGCAAATAAATTTACTCAATAAATTATGTCTCATACACCAATGGTACCATTTCTGGATTGGGAGGCTTGCTCACAGTGATTCACATCTTGGTCACTTCTCACTCGGATTCAAGATGCTGCTTATTACCTGGCACAGAACCAGATTATTTGTAGGACTGCCTCTCCCCAAGGATATCTGACCATTCCACCAGATTGGATATTGTAAGCCTACACCAGGTTCCTTTTGTTAAATATTACCGGTACCATCTAGTGGGACCCCAGAAGCGTGTCTTTTCTGTAGCAGACCGTATCCTATGGAATACCTTTCCCCTTGGAGTCTGGTACGCCCCCACACTTTTAGCTTTTCAGAAAGCTCTAACAGACTTGCTTTTCCCTCAGGCACTGATAGAGTAAGGTTGGAACCCGAGAATTGTATAGATTTGGTGTATGGAGATGAGAAGTCAGGTGACCAGTTTTCTTGCTTATTGTTTGTGGTTTTATTATTTTTGTGAGTCATCCAGTGTTTTGCAAGATGGGTAGCCATATGATTATAATATTGGGATTAAAAAAGGAAAGAGGTATGAGCTCAGCTTGCTCCTAAATAGAGTTTGATGATAATAGCAATGGTAATTAGACTTCTATACTGCTTCATAGTGGTTTACAGCATTCTCTGAGCCATTTACAAATGACTGCTTATTGCCCCAATAATCTGGGTCCTCATTTTACCAACCTCAGATTATATACCTACATACCCATCAAATAATTTCTTTCTGGGATAAGCAGCATTATACAAAATGCAAAAAAACAGAAAAAGAAACAGTGAGTTAAAGGAACTGAGCTATCAAATAAAGAAAAAGAAGGAGAAAAGGGTAAGGTAAATAAAAGAAGAAATCTAACAAAATCTGCATTTTAGTATTTTTGGCAATACCATTCACTAAACTTCTTTGTATACATTTCTGTTTTTGCAAGGCATTCTTACTTTCACCTCATCCATACATTGCTTCCTTTATTTCTTTAAACTTCTTACTTCTGCATTTGAGAACTTCATCAACTCCGTTCAACCATGACATTCTCAGTCTTCCCCTTCTCAATCCATTTATACTTATTTATTTACTGTATGTATCATATTGGTATAGCTACTCATCTCACGTGACTCTGATGTACACCATTAAAAAAACTCCCTTTTTATAACAATAAAACACTTAAAATACATAGAAAAAAGCAGAGAAAAACAAGCACCTTCGATTAAAATGATACGAACAGCAAAACAGTAGCAAAAATGAGTGTGTTCAACTGTCATGGAGCCATCTAGCAGGCTTCACTCCTATGCAATCCACTGGCTAATTAAAATAATCAGATTTATGATTCGATCTTCATTCTTTCATATATATATCCTGTGTATCACCTTAAAAGGTTTGGATTTAAGCTCATTTCTTCACAGCCACTTACTTCCATATTTTGCTGAAGAAAATACTTCTATCTTGTATTTTATATGGCATTACTGTGTTTCTATTGATAATATCCATGATAACTAAATGATGGTGATCCAAGGACTAGTCCTGGAAAAGGCTTGTTAATTTGCACTCTAAGAAAACAGACTTCCCTGGAAGTCTATTTTCAGAAAGGAGAGAATATAAGGAGAATCATTGCTAAGACTTTAATGAAATAATGGTTCAGAAAGAAATGATGCAAAGTAAGTCATTAATTTAGCAGAGGGTTTTTCTCATGTTCTCCTCTCTTCACCCTGAAAAAAGCTCTCATTTCACTTCTTTTACTGAGTGCAGCATAAATTAGTATACAAGTCAAGCAGAGCACAAGCTTTAAAGGGATCTGGCATTTAAAGGCGCATGTGTCCAGTTCAGATTGATAGTGTGATCCATGCCCTCTCTGTGTGTAAGTTGTACAGAAGAACTCCACTTCCAACCAGGCATTTACTTGCTAGTATTTCTGTCAGGATGAAGGTTCTTGGCATAGTTTCAGATATTCCATTTCTTTCTTGTGCATTAGTAGAGGGATAAATCCATTCTTAAAGACAAAATAAAGTGTTCATTGCTTCCTCTATGACCAGAAACAAAGCCAATTATTTTACTGAAGGAAGCTAATTGTTGTGAATTCTGGTGAAAAGCAAAATCCTGACTTTGAACACGAGGTCATCCATTGTTCATTCTCGCTTGTATGATTCATCACATGGCCAGAAAGATCCTTCCGTTTCATTTCTGCCTTCATTTTTAATAATAATGAAATAGTAGGAATCGGCCATTCTTTTCAATGCAAGCTGTTTTCTCACTTCTTCAATGCTGCATTTGCTGCTTTTAAAATATTATAGCATTGGATACTGTCTCCTGGTTCTGTGTTCACTGGGCAACATTTGCACCTCAAAATTCCATGAGTCAGAAGGCTGTTAAAAGAATCAGGCTGTATAATTAGCAAACTAATTGGGCCAATGGTCTTCACCAAAATGACTCTATTGATACTTTATTCTAATATGTCCAGTTAACCTAGCAGACTTGATTTAGCACAGATTCTAGAAATAACTTCTTAGACGTGTGTTAACGTAAGTTATTAATTCTTTTTTTTTCCTTAAAAAAAGTCTACACTGTTATTTTGTCCCAAATCCAATCATAAGTGTCATTCATCTTTCTCTTTGACATAAACTCTACACCTATGGTCTATGACAGTGATGGTGAACCTTTTAGAGACCGAGTGCCCAAACTGCAACCCAAAACCCACTTATGCATCGTCGGGTGCTGGGTGGGTGTGGCCCATTGGGTGGGCGTGGCTGCAGTGGTAACGGCAGACTGGGTGGAAGTAAAAAGTTCAATCAATCAATTCCAACTTTGCAAGATCTTTTTTTCCGGCGAGAAGTTGAAATTGACTGATTAATTGAACCTTTTTTTTTGTTTGTACACGGCGGCGGAGGCCTAAAGTGAAAAGGTTTTATAAAAACCAGCTGAAAGCCTTGGACTGGGGCGACAGCGCGCGTGCCCACAGAGAGGGCTCTGAGTGCCGCCTCTGGCACCCATGCCATAGGTTCGCCACCACTGGTCTATGAGTCATATTTTTAAATATTATTTTCACACTTTCCCCATTAGTTGATGTCATGCTCACTCTTGCATTAGTTCCTTATCAATAGAGATTTCTGGGGTCCTACCATGACATGACTAAGTGTATCTAAAACTTTTTTTTTTAACGCAAGTATGTGTATTGGAATAATTTGCGTTCAGATTAATTCTGTATGCCAGTCTGAAATGATATCACGTGCATGTTAAACCCATGCCTGTTTCCTGAAATAATATATGGTTATTATTTATATCTATATACAGTATATATTCCTAAGAAAGAATACAAAAAAACAACAACCCTGCAGCATGATTTGAACAGTACTGTTTGCTTTTTTGTGTTTAAAGGAAAGTAAGTTAGTGATATATATTTTTTATCTTTAAAAATATATCATCCTCCCTATCTTCTTTAATGCCAATGGCACTTTCTTCTGGCTCTCTTGGTATAGTATAATGTGAAGTAGGAAGCAAGCAACAAATTCACATTTGTTTCAAGGAGGTGGCTTGACACCTTTCAATGTTTTTAATTTGCAATGTGTTGCTGGGCTTGGTGTCAAGTGGCATTCTGGATCACCTGACTCAGGCTGCATTTGTATCTCCTCAAGTGTGGCTTCTTCAGCTAATAGCTGAGGCTCAGATTGGTCAAGTTGTTCTGTTTCTCAGTGATTCAGACAGATCCCTAATGCATGTTGACATAGGTTTGTGCACAGTTTATTCTAAACCATAATATTAGTCCATGGGGAACTTTTGCACAGACTTATTAAATATGAAATATCACTTTCTGGCATTAAAAAAAAGGTTTTCCCCTGTCTTTCTTTTAGGAAAGATGGCTATTAGATAAAAATGAAAACTGCTCAATATTTTCTGATCAGGTATATAGAAAGGATTTATTTCAGTCTGAAATTTTATACCCAACTGATAGAACACTCGGACATATGTCTTTGATTACTTAGTTTCTGTTATTTTTCTGTTTGTTTCTAATCCTGCCGGGTTCAGCTAAATAAGAGACTACAAATACAACCTCATTCAACATGCTAAAGAGCCTAGTGGCATATACTTCTAGATAGCCATATCTAATATTCCACTGCTGATGAAGAACAGGTGTTCTTAAGGCATGTTTTCTTTTTGTTACTCAATTCAATTCAATACACAAATGGGGAGAAGTTGCTCTATCGCCAATATTTTGGCCAAATTTAATTGCAGGATAATTTAGGATACTCCATTTAGTGTATTTGCTGCGGATTTGATTTATATGACACCAAGTAGCCATTTTTAAAGTCCTGGGATTTTCTTTTTCTTACTAGCTTCCATTTGTGCTACAGCAAACCCTTGCAATCTGTTTTTTATTAATGTATTTTAGTACTGTTTGAAATATGGCTCATTGCAATGAAGTTCAGCACATTGTTGGCAATATTTTCTGCTTCTCTGCTTATCTGGTTTATAGTTTGAACACTTACATTTACTGTTAATTTTAAAATGGTTTCCGTACTTTGTGTTGGCAAAGCTTCTAAAACTTGGCACTCACCAAAATGTTTTCCTTTTTCACAGATTTCCTTCCCAGTTGCTCTTAGGGCATTTTGCAGAATGGCCATGCCTTACAGTAAACAAACTTATTTTTTTAATGAAAGTACAGCGTTCATTGTTATAATGCGTAAACACAGCCCAATGAGCTGCCAACCTCCCCTTCTTCCTGAAACACCCATTTATGATATGCCATAAATTAATATTTTAAAATCTCTCAAATATTTAAAGGTAACTCTTTGACAGATTTAATTGGATTATATGGGCAAACATCTTCCTTGATCATCAGAAAAGCATCTATTCAAGACAGAGGGTTACTTTTCTAGGGTTTTTTTGATACAGATTTTAGGAAGTAAATAGAAGGCAGATTTTGCTGATTAGTAGTCTAAAGCTGGGAAATAGTTCCACTGTTTCTGGTTATACATTAATCTGAATTATTAACTTGGGGTGAGGGATAGTGGTATCTCCAGTAAATTGAACTTTTTATAAATAGAGGAAGTAGCCAGAGTGCTATTGCATAGTCACAATGACCATTGTGTTCATTCAAACTGCTATATAGAACCCAGACATTCCCACCTTGCTGTAATGTAATAGTCTGCTTGTTGTCAAAATTTAAGACATTGTTGCTTCTTGGCCTTATAACTAAGATCAAGTGTATTATCTTAATTACTAGAAACATTCTTGAATGCATTGACTTCTGCATATTCATTGTAGATCATGTTTAAAGTAAGAGTTGTTTGTCCTAGGGCTGGTTGCCACAATTTTATTCTTTTTTAAAAAAAAAAATCTATTCTGTCTCCTCTACAATGAGCTTAAAGGTCCTCGTTATTTATGTTAAACTTGACATTTCAGATTTTGTACCTGTAATTGTATTCTGCCCGTATATTTCAATGGCTTATTTGGCTGTGCAAAGTGCATTTAAGCAGTATAATTTTTGAAAAATATTGTAAGAAGGCTATGCATTGCCTAGTAAAGAAGGAAAAAAACTGGCAGGTTGAGCATGCTATGGGTCCCATCAGCCAAGGAATGTCAACTAGCAGGGATTCGGAGACATGCCTTTCTGTTAAAGCCCCTGCTTTCTGGAGCATTGTCTCTTCAGAGATGAGGATGACCCCAACCCTGTTGGCCTTTAGTAAGCCCTGAAGACTTAGCTTTGTACCTGAGCCTGGGAGCGTGTGAAGAGCCTAATTTCCTGGCTATACTGATATCTATAATGGCATTTTTTTCTTGGCTGCCATATATTTAATTTTGTACTGTGTTGTATCTGTTTTTGATTGTTTTATTATTGTTTGCTGCGCAGTCACTTGTTTGAGATGGATAGCTATAGAAATTGAATAAATAGATTAAATAATAAAAAAACAGGATGCAGTATTTATGGAGTCCTTGGTACTGAGCTTGGTTCTTTGCTTGCAGATGTTTCATACCCAACTAAGTAACATCATCAGTGCTAGTGAGTTGAGCTTATTACTGTTTATATACAGTATCTTTCCCTGCCAGTGTTGGTGAAGGTGTACTTTTTTCCTTGGTAGACCCTTGATTAGGGTATTGTTTGGGTTTAGTTCTTTTATCTAGCTGTTGCCTATTTGGAGAGGATATGTTCTGATCTTTTTTGATTCATTTATAGTTTTTTTTTTGTCTGAATGGCATGTAAATATAATTTATTTCTGTGTGTCCATTGATGACTGATTTATCCAAATGCCAAGCTCCCAGGATTTTTGGATTTGGATTGGTCTGGAATGCTTGTAGTTTCCCAATTGAAACTATAGGTGAGTGTGTCCATGTGTTGTGATATTAAGGAACTTCATTGTGTCTTCTGTCTACTAGACAGTGTTGATGAACACATTACCATACATAAAAACCAATATATTATTACAACCACACAGCATCATGGTGGTAAACAAACCAACTAATGCTCTCCAAACCATATTAAATAAACTAAAAGACCCTTTAGCCCAAGAAGAAAAAACAAGGATCATCTACAACATACAGTGTAAAGTCTACAACAGCCACTATGTAGGACAGACAGGCAGAAAACTAGCAGAACATATTCATCAACACTGTCTAGTAGACAGAAGACACAATGAAGTTCCTTAATATCACAACACATGGACATGTTGAGACTCTAGAAAGAGGGCAGAGAAGAGCGGCAAAGATTATTAGGGAACTGGAGGATAAAATATATGAACAGTTGCAGGAACTGTGTATGTCCAGTCTAACTAAGAGAAGGACTAGGGTGACTTCATAGCAGTCTTCCAATATTTGAGGGGCTGCCATAGAGGGGCAGACCTATTCTCCAAAGTACCTGAGAGCAGGACAAGAAGTAACAGTTGTAAACTTATGTAGGAGAGATCCAACCTAGAACTAAGGAGAAATATCCTGGTAGTGAGGAGTCAGGGCGACTGAATGGAGCTGAGCATTTATTGGCCAGATGCCCTTCCTGACACCTATGCAGAATTTGCAGCAGATATTTTCTCTTTGTGCCCAGAGAGAGAAATATCTGCTGCTACCTCGGATCAAACTCTTGTGTGGCGAGAGCTCCATCTCTAGGCCACCAGGCCGCTCACCCTATGCCCTCTCTATTTTAATAAAAGAATTGATTGACTGAAGTCATGATAGATGGCAGAGATAAATATTTTGGTCTTATTTAGTTACCACCATGCTATATGGAAGATTATAACTAGTACTGTAGAAAAAAGAAGATGCATCGATGGACCAACCAAACAAGAAATACTTTGTGTCTGTTGTGTAATAGGAGAAAGATCTGTATGACAATGACAATATGATTGTATAGAGTTAAGGAATATACATGTAGAATTAATTATGAATGAAACAACTAAAATATATCCAAATGGGAAAAAAACCTGTTATCTAGATTATCTGTGTTGTTGTTGGCACATATTAAAGTGAGGAATACGTGATAGTTCCATGTTAAATTCAAGGGAATATTGATAACAGCCAGAAATTTGTTTTAAGAAATGAATGAATGTTTAATCTGGGGGGAAATAATTCTGCTAGGTGAGATGAATAGATAGGTGATAATGAGACAACAGTGCAGAAAAAATGGCTGGGCCATTCAGAGACTTAAACACGAATTACAACAGTGAATGGCGAGCTTTGAAAAATATTTGTTTTGAAATATGTGTTTTAAACCTTAAAAATAGTTTTAACAGTATGCTCGTTTTGATTGCTTATGTTGAAAGAATGAGAGAATTAGAATATAATGAGAATTTCTGAACACAGAAGAGATCAAAAGCATGTCTTAGGCAAAAATTAGATATGGATAAAAAGTAAAGTAAAAGAAATGAGAGAAAGTGAAATGACTGCAGAAAGAGAATGTGCAAGTTGTGCATGAACAAGTATCAGAATATATAGGACTCTCCCAAGAGAATTAATAGAAAGACGGCATTGAAAAAGTTGTGGACATAAACACCTTGCCTCTCAAATAAATCCTATAGTAACTGGAGAATTATCATTGTGAGATATTTAAAATAACGTTTAAACTGTTATATATTTTAATGATAACAATTCTAGTATTTACTCAGATTCTACACTTCACTTAGTTATGTTAATAATTTTAACTTGTTGCGATCCTTATAAAATATTGGTGAAGAATGTTAAGCAATTATCCAAGTCCTAAATGAGATAATTACACCCAAGGGCGGTTCTATTCTTCTGGTTTTTTTTTTATTATAATGGCAAGGATATTTTGAGAAAATATTGAATTATGGGAAAAAAGAGGATAAGTTTCTTAAATCTGCACTGATTCTTCTCAAAATTAGGCAAATTCTTTTTCAGACTCAAATTCCAGATAAAGAAAGATACAGATAACAGTTTGAAGGGGCCTTGGAGGTGTTGTAGTCCAACTCTCTGTTCAAGCAGGATATCCTACACCCTTCCTACAGGAATGGCTGTCCATTCTCTTTTTAAAAACCTCCAGTGATGGAGCACCCACCACTTCTAGAGGCAAACCGTTCCACTGATTAATTGTTCTCGCTATCAGGAGATTTCTCCTTCTAGGTTGTTTTGCTTTGACATCTCTCTTTGAAAAGTTTCCATCCGTTACTTCTTGTCTGCCCTCAGCACCATCATGACTTTAAATGCTCACTAAATGAATGTAAGTTGAGGATTATGTGTATTTACTAAACAATCCTTAGTGCATGTATGTTATAGGCTCAAACAAGAGGAAGGGTTGTTCTATCACATCTGCTTTTGCTGTTCAGCAGCTATTTAAATTTTAATTGGGAATACCTAGGGAAATATTTCAGGGATTTTGCTTGTCTTGAACTTAGATACGCCTCGTAATCTTACGGTGGAGAAAGTCAAGACATCTGCTCAACATGAGGCCGAGTTTGGAATGCCACTGCACAAAAGAGCAAGGCGAAAATTGATGGCGTCTCCTCTGACAACCCAAAGTCTTCAAGATTACAGCCAGACATGTCCTAACCCTGTGGTGGATTCTCTCAGCGAAGCCTTCTGCCCCATTACATATACACCCGAGGTCTGCAAGAAGCCGGGGGAGACTTTCTGTACAGGAACTGTGATTAAAAAAGTACTGCACACGGCAACCCTTGAAGAAATGAGTCACATGGCACAAATTCGGGAACCATTAAAGCAGAGCAGCACCAAAGATGCTACATATAATGTCACCCCAGAGTGCCACATGTACTCAACTATTCTGTGTAAAAATAACACAGACCGTATAGACTCTCCTTATGATGCAGCCAGAAGCAGAAGTGTTTTACAAAGGTATTTTATGTAGAAGATGAAATATAAAATGTCTTTATTTTTTTCATCTCCATCCCTTTTTCTTTTTAACATGCGACTATAAATCCCTGCCTTTAGTTTTACACCAATTTGCCTCAATTAGAATTCTGAGTTGTGAATAGTACATTCAGGCAAGAGAGCTAAAATATCTGAAACCTCTATTTTATTAAAAGGCTAAATTTCAAAATTTATAGCGCAGGTCCTACTTTACTGGTTTTAATAGAGTCCTTTTATGCTTGCATTTCCTTCTGGCATATCCTACCCTGCTACCTAGAGAGGGCAAAGTGAATGAGAGAGGCTGCTCTCTCCTTCCTCCTTTCATTGAGCATGCAACTAGCAATAGCGCATAGGCTTAAATACCACTTCAATATGCTTACAGAGTCAGCATATTGCCCCCAACAATCTGGGTCCTCATTTTATTAACCTTGGAAGGATGGAAGGCTGAGTCACCCTTGAACTGGTGAGGATCAAACTGCTGGCAGTTGGCAGCATTAGCCTGCAATACTGCATTTTAACCATTGCGCCACCATGGCTCTTTCCTTTAACTATAGGAAAGATGAAGAGTAGCAACAAAACCAGGTTTCAAATTGGTAATGACTGGACTTTGTCAGTTGTTCAACAATACCAAATACCACGTGCACATTTATATCCTAATGGTGTAAAAGTTTTTCAGTGCTGATGGTTTTTGTTGTTGTTGTTTGTGGGTTTGTTTTTGTTTTTTTACATTTCTGTTGTTGTCTTAATGTTAAAGTGGCAATTTCCAAGGCAGAACTAAATAGGCAAACCTATAATGGAAGCATCCAGATAAACAAAACTTGATTGAGTAAATTTTATTTCTGTCCCTGAATTTAGCAAATGTATGGAAACAAAACATCCGTCCTCCCACCTCCCATTGATTCAAAGACATTTGTACTCTATTGTACTCTTTACAAGACATATTTACAATATTATCTGAGAAATTTTTGGCCCATGTTTGAAAAAGTCTATTCCTTGCATCCCTAGGTTAAGTTAAGGCTTACCCAGAAAACATGGTAAAATCCTCTGATAAAAATAATGATCAGAGGTAGCACTTAACAAAATTTTGAAATTTAAAGCCAATATTGTATATTTCATTTGTGTACCCTACTTTATTTTGGAAAACAAAATAATATCTTAGAAGGTAGGATTTTTTTAAAAATAAGAGTTTTGGTGATGACTATTATTGTTCTTAATTTCAGACTTGGCCTTCCTTCGTTGTTAAACAGACAACCAGATCCCATGTGTGCAAAGCCTTCTTATATGGCAATGACATCTGCTGCTACAAGAAAAAGGACGTTATTAAGGTATATAATGCTTCAAGTCAATTTGCTAAATTAGTACTGAAATTGGTATTTATTGTGTCCAATATCTTCCATTGGATCACAAATTAGGATTAACTGGAAAGACTATTTCTGTTCCAATGGAAGAAGATTTCCACTGACACAGTTTTGGTCATTCAGTGACTAGTCTTAAGTTCCAGAATGACCAAAATTGTGACAGAGAATGAACTTTCACTGAATAACTTTGGATCGGTCATTATTTCTTGGCCCATCCTATGACATACGTGTTGTTGTGAGAAAAATAAGATGAAGTGCAATATATACTGTCTTAGTATGTTTTTAGTTTCTGTTGTTTACCATCAAAAACCCTAAGTCTTCAGGGTTCTAGATGTGGTATATACAACAAGCTTTATATGGTTAATATTGAGTTAGTATTTGTACTGAACTCTTCTGTATGGGTTCCAAGACACTTGTCTTTTGTTAGAAATGCCACCCCACCTTTACCTGAACCCATTGCTAGTGTTTTGCAGTATTTTTTGAATACGTCCAATAAATTGGTGCTGTCTAAAACAACTTTGACAGGTTAATTAGTATTGATTTGGCTGGCATGTAGAATAAAATTTAATGCAACTAAGTTCACGTTTCTATGCACATTTATTTTGGAGCAAATGATATGGAAATGGGTGATAATTATTCCTTGGCAAGCATATGTAGCAAAGGGATGCAATGAACAGTTTTTAAAGTGTTCATATGCATGCTTTGTTTTTTCCATAACTTATTATTTGTAAAATTTTGCAGTGACACGGTTTTTTGTTGTTATTAATACCTTACCAGATTGGCCACAGTTCTGTGTGTGCCTTCTAGAATGAATGTTTAGAAAAGGAAAATAAATTCTGCCAATTTAAATTAAAGTATACTTATTTTGCTGTTCCTAAGAGAGGGCGACAAAATAAGCATAGTCTGCTTTACTGTCCTTTGCAGTAAATGCGACAGTATTTGGCTCTCTGTTTTCAGGAATTCAGAACAGTTTCCTGCAGCCTATATTGTCTGTGTTTCCAATTCCGTCACTAAGAGACCTGGTTCTTAAGCAGGAGATCATGTGATCACAATGAGCTTATGGTTTCACTACCACCCGGGTCATTAAGCGGGTCACCCACTGTTTTGAGACATCATGTATCCATGACTTGTGAGTTTACAGCCAACTCCTTCACTGACTGCTTGTTTGAAGCTGGCTGAGAGGTGCGCAGATGGCAATCACAGGACCGTGAGATGTTGCAATGGCCATAAATCCCTTTAATTGTGAAACATCCAATCTCAATCGCAGGGACATTGCAACATTAGTAAGTGTGTGAGGACCAGTCGTGTAGTTACTTTTTCAGCACTGTCATAATTTCAGATGGTTGCTAAACAGGCCATTTGTTAAACACGGATTACTTGTTGGCTTTTAGATGAAGAAAAGAAACACTTATAATGGGTTTGGCATGCTTAGAAAAAAATTAAAATCTTCCCTCAACCTTCCCCCAAATAGAAATATATGTTTGTTTATCTGAAAAGAAGACAACTCTGAATTTAAGATATTCCCTCCCTCTCCCAGGAATAGTAGATAAGTAGGTGGATTGATACATGGACACTGTAGATAAATAATCCTGTGCAATATCCAGTTTCCCCGATCTAAAGTTGCCAATACTAGCTTAGCCAATCCTGCATGCAATCTTCCCCATGTGCTCAGTGAATGTGTGCATATGATCCATTTGAATATATTAATAGCGCTGTATTGCAGTGCTATGATAATCTAGAGTACTTTCACATACCCATAGCTTTCATCAGTATTTGTTGAATGTTCCAGCAACAAGGAAACGATATGAACTCTAAAGAACCAACACTTAAATATTGTACTTAAAAACAAGCTTTTTTAAAAAATGTTTTTCCTCAGCTCTGCATCCAGCAATGGATTAACAAACCAGCACGATCAGGTGACTGCCAAACGCCTAAGACGAGATGTTGCATCAAGTAATAAAGCACTGAGAGTACCTACAACCTCTGGTAAGTGTAAAATTTATAATTTTCAATAATTATGTCAAAATATAAGCAACATACAGCTACATAGAAAGCCCAAAAATATAGATTGACCTATTCAGTTAGTCATTTCTACAGTCCTTTGCTATGATAATGTAATTACACATTTTTGATAGTTTAGCCCAGTGATGGTGAACCTTTTAGAGACCGAGTGCCCAAACTGCAACCCAAAACCCACATTTATCGCCGGGTGCCAGGTGGGCATGGCCCACTGGGTGGGTGTGGCCAAGGTAGGCATGGTCACCTCGATGTTGCTTGTGGGGAGGGACGCCTGTGGGGGCAGGGTTGGGGGAGATCCAGGGGTTCTCTGGCAAGTGGGGCGGTGGGCAGGAGGCTCGTCCTGCAGGTAAGGCAAGGCAGGGCGGGGGTGCCATTGTTGTAGGGCAAGGCGAGGCAGGGGCCAGAACGGCTGCTGCCTGACACCATCAGCCCCTGCACACAGAGGCCAGCAAGCACATGGGGGCCAACAGTGTCCATCAGCATCCACAGCCTGACAGCCCCTCGACCGGCACACTCTGGGGCTCCGCAGCCCACCGCCAGCAGTTCAAAGAAGCCGCCTCTGAGCTGGCCGGCCGGCCGACAGCTAAGGAGGCGATGCAGTGGGTCGTGCCCGGGAAAAGGAGAGCATGCAAGGCCAGGAGGGATGGGATGGGGGGGAGGGAAACCAGCCGTGCTGGGATGCATCTGGCCATGTGGGACCTCGGCGAATTAGCGGGCGGCTGGTTGAAGAGGGACGGTTGCTATTTCTGGGGCATGGTGTGCGTGCCAACAGAGAGGGCTCTGAGTGCCGCCTCTGGCATGCATACCATAGGTTCGCCACCACTAGTTTAGCCTCTTAAAAAAAAAAGACAAAAACCTGTAGGTTATTCACTGAAAGCCCCTCAGTAAAGAGACAGGTATTAAAGCAAACAGAAGTGCATGTTAATCTAGTTGTAGATATATCATTTGTTTGATTGATTGATTGATTGATTGATTGATTGATTGATTGATTGATATAAATCATATCTCAATGTGACTTTGGGTGGCAAACAATATAAAAAAATTCAAAAGTATGACTACAAAAATTAAAACATAGCAGCCAAGAAAAAAAATATATCAATTATTAGTGCAACCAGGAGGCAGAAGCCTTCACACACTCAGCCCGAAGCTTGACAAAGAACAAGGTCTTTAGGCTAACATGGTCAAAACTAACCAAATCTCTGGAGGGAGAATATTCCAGAGGACAACTACTATGTTAGAAAAGGCTTACCTTCGGGAATCTGCCAGTTATTATTCCTTAGCTTATGGAACCTGAAGCATGCTCATTGTACCAGACCATATTGGATAGGTAGAAACATGTGGGGAGAGATAGTCTCTTAAGTAATCCCTTAAAACAGTGATTCTCAAACTGTAGTCCACAGACCCCTGGAGGACCGTGATGTCATCACAGGGGGTCCGCAAAGGCTTGGAAAAATGTCATGATTTAAATCTTGAGTTAAGTCTTGGTGGTCCGTAGTCACAAAAGGTATTTAAAGAGGGAAGGGGGTCAGTTGTGGAGAAAAGGATAAGAACCATTGCCTTAACATATCCCAATAAAAGCATCAACTGGATACATAGTTGATCTTAAGGAAGGAAGAGGTGGTAACAAACCCATATTAAGAAAGAGGTTGAAATAAAATTGTAGCTTTCTTGAAATTTGCCCAAACATATACAGGTAATCTTGTATATGAACATACGACATTTACTGACCATTCAAAGTTACAACGGCACTGAAAAAAGTGAAATATGATCATTTTTCACATTACAACCTTTGTAGCATCCCCATGATCATACTTATGACCATTGCTATGTCCTGGGGTCATGTGATCACCTTTTGCAACCTTTTGACAAGCAAAATGAATGGGGAAGCCAGATTCACTTAACAACCATGTTACTAACTTATCCCCTGCAGTGATTCACTCAACAACAGAACTTTTGGGCTCAATTGTAGTCATAAGTCGAGGACTGCCTGTATTGAGAACAGTTGCAACATACTTATTTGTTCACTTTATGTAAGGGGAAATTAAAGGCATATATGAAGAATTACATGTAGGATAAATGGGGTTACTTTTTCATATTACGTATAATTTAGGCATGGAATTTACTTTCAAAAGAAGGTAGTGTCCTCATATTCACGAAGAAATGGGATTTCACAATCCCTAGGAATTAGCATTTGCTAAGAAACAACAGGGACATCTGGAGTGCTTTTGGAATTTTAAGAGGCATCTGGTTGGCCATTATATGAAGAAAAATGAAGTCCTTTCTTTCCTAGTTTTCTTCTTTTACTTTAGTATCGTTGCACTTCTAAAAATATTAATCACATTTGGGAGTGGCGGAGTACTGTAGGCTACTTGTGCTGACTGCCAGCTACCGGCAGTTCGATTCTTTTTTACAGTTTTTATTAATTTATAATATAAAATACAAAAATGCAAAAACAAATAGTAAGAAAAATAAGGGAGGGAAAGAGGAAAGGAGAAGTGTAGAAAAGGGGGAGGAAAGGTGTTGACTTCCAACTCCTTCTGGTGCAGTAGAATAAAACAGTAATATCAAACCTCAACTTCTTACTTTAACATAATGATATAAACTAGCCATTTCTATAACAACAAATCTATCTAATCAGTAAAACCCAAAATCAAAATTTCTTTTTTTTTCCACCTCAAGCACAAAGTGCAGAAGTGGTTTCCAAGAAGAAACGAAAGTGTTTTTTTCTCTTATCAAAGTAGTAAGTTTAGCCATCTCTGCTAACTCCATCAACTTTTGCAGCCATTCATCCATTGTGGGGATCGAAATGTCCTTCCATTTTTGTGCATAAAGTAGTCTTGCTGTCATCAACATATATAACATCAAAGTTCCATTTTTTTTCCCCAAGTCTTTTTCCATTAAACCCCCCAAAAAAGTTTCTGGTTTTATCTTTATGTCCACTTTAAGAATTTTCTGTATTAGAGTATGGATCTTACTCCAATATTTCTTTTCTTTAATAAATGTCCACCATAAATGATAAAAGGGTGATAAAAGGGTCCCTTCTTTACATTTACATTTTCAACATTCATTTGAAATACGTTTATACATTCTGGATAATTTGTCCGATGTTAAATACCAGCGATACATCATCTTGTAAAAAAATTCTTTTAAATTGTAATTTAATGTGAATTTTAAACCTTTCATACACATATTCTCCCATTGTTCAAGCATAACATAATCAGAACATGCTGTTCTGATTCTAGCTCTTTCTTAGACTTGAGGGTAGGCTCAGTGCAATTAAAATATATTATTTTACCATAAGTCCACCAGTCCGGCTTTACCACCATTTCTTTTCTAAAAATGGCTTCCTGGGAGGACGCCAAAGAGGCATTTTTGTAGAAAACCTTACTTTATTTTTATTCCAAACTCTCAGAATGGCAGGTCTAACAAAATGGTTGTTGAAATCAACATTTAGTTTAACTTGGCAGTTTGATCCATCTTTCCAAGATCAATAAAATGAGGAACCCAGATTGTTGGGGGCAATATGCTGACTCTGTAAACTGCTTAGAGAGGGCTGTAAAGCCCTGTGAAGCGGTATATAAGTTGTAAGTGCTATTGCTACATATAAATAAAAGCAGTGGAGTTAACTGCCATTCTTCCAAGCAGAATTACTGCTCTCCCTGTGGAATTTGTTTGGTAAAGTGTTGCATATAGTCTTTCCCATACTCAAAGAAGCTTAATACAGCGTTATCAGAGCCCCACACAATGCTATCTTCAAGTTGTTAATTATTTGTACTAAATATTAGATAACAAAGGACACCAGCAACGGTTCCTGTGATTGTCTTGTTCAAGAGTCATGCAAGTGAATGTTCAATGTTGAAGTTGCAGCACACCAGACATGCTTTGAATTGTAAGAAGCATCAATATTTTTGGATGTGAATTTTTGCCTCTCCTCTATAAGATGTACTATAGGAAACAGTCCTTGAAAAGTCTGGCCTCCTGCACAAGTTGCTATTGTAATTTTGTATTCAGCACACTTGCCATTCCTTTCAGCAAAATATTTCATTTGCATTCCCTCCGTGTAAAAGGATAAGTGCAGAAAAAGGAAGCCATCAAAAATAAGAAATCCATTTTTGGAATATACCATGAGCAGAGTAAAATATTAATGAAACTTCACAGCACAGGCTATTTTTGAGCCTTACCCAAAGACATTTGGCATGCTCAGTCGTCAAAATGTTTTAATCCAAAATCTGAACCATTTTTGTTTTGCTTTATTCCATCTTTCTTTAGTTTTGTTATTATGCAACTGTACCGCTACAGGAATCAATTGATTCAACTGCAAACAGTTTTAAAAAGCTTTCACTGATGATGAACTCTCATCTAAATGGTGAGATTCCTAATTATAAAATAAAATCTTGAAATATGCTAAACGTAGCATAACTGAAAAGCCATCCTCTAGGCAACACCCATCTAGCTCCAATGTGTAGGAGATCATGGTTACAACGGCACTTAAAAGAAGTGACTTATGACTGTTTTTCATACTTACGACCGACCATTGCAGGATTCCCATAATCACATGGTCAAAATTTGGGGAACTTGGCAGCTGGCCTGTAGTTGCAGAGTCCCTGGGTCATGTGATCATCTTTTGCAACCTCCTGACAAGTAAAGTCAGTGAGGAAGCCAGATTTACTTTGCAGCCATGTTCCTAGCTTAACAACTGCAATGATTCCCTTAACAGCTTGGCAAGATAGGCCATAAAGGGGGGGGGGGAGAAACCTCACTTAACAACTCTTTGATTTGCAACAAAAACCTTGTGGTCGTAAGCCGAGGACTACCTGTACATAATTTGTAATTTTTTATATCACTCTGGACACTGTTCATACATGTTAGGCATATGTAACATTCAATTTGTATTTAATAGTTTGTCAGCTCTTCTGGACATCTCTTTCCTATTATTACTTTGTGAAATTCGGGTTTACCGTGCTTCTGTCCTATTTTATAGTTTAAAAGTTATAGCTTTCAGTAATCTAATGCCCTCCATATGTATTAAACTAAAACTACATGATCTCCAGCCAACCGGTTGTAATCCAGCACAGCTGGAGAGCATCAGGCTAAATAAAGATGTTTTAAAATTCAGGAAATTAAAAAATTGAGTTTTTGTTTTATTAATATGCTTTTGGTGTTTTGTTTTGTTTTCTTCCCTCTCTTTAACATGATTTATTCTTTGTTCCCTAGGAATCAGAACAAGAACCTGGAAACGTAATGATGGGCTAAGAAAACTTCTCAAAAATAATTTGAAGGAAAATGCATCAGTAGGCACAAAAGTGGGCCCATCAAAGGAAGCATGAACAGTAACTCTAAAGTGAAAATAAACCTTTGTACAATTTTGGTTTCTTAGCAAAAAGAGTGAAACCAACAATTCCTCTGCCACTTTCCCATGTATGGTACAGTAACTGTGGAAATTAAAAATCCATTTTGATTTGCAAATGCTTTTAATGCCCACATCTGGCCTCTAGTTTATCATGTAATTGGAACCTTCATCAGACTTAAGGATTGCTTTGGCAATACTGTTCAATATCTTTGGTAGTCTGAATGCAATTTTGTATCATTTTCTCTCAACACGCTGAGTAAATTACAGGATGTGTTTCCTTTTGCATTCCACGCCAGTGAATGTTTCCCAAACTGAAAGTTTCCATATGTACTGGGCTATCATTCCCCACATTTAATTTTGTCTTAGATCACGGGACTTTCAGTCCAACACATCTAGAGGTCAAATCATTGGAGAAGGCCGTTGGAGAAATTTCCTTTGCATGTAGAACTATAAATTGTCTTCAGATTGGATTGCGCCAATGGATTCTCATTCCTTTAGATACTTTTAACTAACTCTTCTAGACTTATTATTATTTTTTCCAACTTAAAAAAAGACTATCCAATATCCTAATTCTTACATTAACATCTTGATGCACACAGAGGTCATGAGTTTTTTGTTCTCCATTTTTTTTTAACATTCTACCTATTGGGGGGATACATTCCAGGAAGTATTTATTTAAAAGGAAGGTATTAGCCAATGTTTAGTTTTACATTTTTTTACTTAACTTCCTGAACAACTGAAATCTTAAAATATGTCTTTGTATATTTAGGTTTCTTACAATATCTAGTGTGTTTTGTGGCTTTTGAGTGTGTGTGTGTTGTAGGCTAATTACTGTGAATAAAATTTTCAGTCAAAATTGACGTATCTGTAGCTTTTTACATTTTTCTGCTCTTAAAATTGATGCCCTTTAATCTTTATTCAATATAAAAATATAAAATGATGCCCACAGATTATGTGCTCCCTGTTATAGACAAAAGTATTATATTCCCATGAACTGAACTTGGCCAAAGCCATTTTCCTCCTTGACCACCGAGCAGTAGCCTCCAAGCTTAATCCAGATGCTTTTCTCTCACCAGCAATTCATCACTATGACGCGCAGTTCAACAATATGCCATTACAGTAATAAACATTGAAGATGTTGAGTAGAATGAAAATAAAAGGAAGGGCAATAAAAGGAAATTATGAAACTAGAGTAAGGGGGGGGGGGAAATGGAATAACAAGTGATTTAGAATATTAAGTGAAATCATATAAATTAAAATCTGACAGTCATGTTAAGATTGTTTTTAAGCACCATGTGCTTTGGTGAATAATGCTAAATTGGAAGGTCCAAATAGCTCATATTGAAAGAGAAGTGTTTCAATTATACAACTTGAACAAATTATGTGAATTTACATTGCCAGATTTAGTTTGTACAGTTAAAACTATTTTTGTAAGTAACAGAAGAAAATAGCTGCAGGGTTTTCTTCCAGGCATAGCCAGTTGATGCCATCAGTATTCTTGATCATGTCCGTCATTGGCTCTTCACATAGTTAGTAAACTATTAGAGAGAATTTATGTCTTGTTCTCAAAATACTAATGTTGTCTTGTTCAGTTTCTCAGATTTCATCAGTCGTTGCCTATTATGAACCTTATCTGGTGCAATAGTACAGAACATACATAATTGTGAACATTTTGACCAAATTCATTAAATGTGGTTTAATAATCATGTGAGTGTTGGGAAATCCATATACAAAGCATAAATTAAATCTGATACCTTTGAGGGGAAAAAATCTGTTTCTAAGTTGGCACAAAAGCCTCAGTAGTTGGAAGAGTTCCAGCTATCAAACTTGTTTCTGATAATTCTTTCTGATAAATAATATTAATGCTAATGTTTAAAAGAAAGAACAAGTACAGATTCCAGATACTCGCTGGTGTGGAAACATGTTTTTAATAACACATTATTTATTTCAATGTCAATAGCTCCTTTTTCAAAGAAAGAAGCTCTCATCAGACATCTGCAAAGAAAGAAGAGAAATTGGGGTAAATTTGCTAGCTTTTACTCCCTCTTGCCATTGTTGCTATTCTTTGTGTGACTTACAACACTGAATTTTCAGCTCCTAAATTTACCCTGAAACATGTACAGATTGAAGACGGGAAATACCTGTAAATGGAAGATGACCAAAGTAGTAAAGATAAGGGTCATAGGGCAGGAAAAATTGTCCCTGCTCTAATATGGTTTTGTTTAAAATTATCCTGCTTTCCAGATATGGCATTATAATGCCTTCAATGAAATATAAAATAAAATATATTTAGGAACCGCCCAACCTCACCTATCCACAGGCCATGAACAGTATAAGACTACCATAATCAAGTGGCAAGGAGTGTTTTAAGTTCTTAACTTGTAATAAAATTGGTGTGTGCTTTTCTTAGAGAAGGTTTCCACAGAAGAATGCCATAACAAAAGGGCCCCTTCCTAGGTAATACTAAATTAATATTTGTAAGTGGTTGCATAATCAGAAGAGCCTCTGCCTCAACTAATGAAGGCAGGTCTGTATCAAACAGGGCTTTTTCTCACATTGATTCTGTGATTGTTTTGGGCCCTTCTAAGTTAAGGTCCTCTAAAAATAAAATGAAGCTCTTCCCTTATGGATACATAATACAGAAGCAAGAAGATTTGGAGAAGACCAAGTCTTGGAAAATGGATAACATAAAGGATAAGATAGTTAAGTAACTTAGCTTGTGATACATTATTACAAGCATGAGCTTACAAGTATTCAAAGAAACAGTTACTGGCAGACAATTTTGCAATCTGTTGTTCATTGAATCATTAAAAAAGTAAAATATCTTGGAGTTAGTTTGCAGATTATTATCCTAATTCTGTGTTTCTTAATCTTGACAACTTTAAAATGAACTTCAAATCATAGAATTCCCCAGCCAGCAAGCTGGCTAAGGAATCCTGGGAGCTGAAGTCCACACATTTTAAAATAGCTGAGTTTGAGAAACACTGCCTTAACTGATCTCTGGTTAAACTATTCCTGCCTAAGAATGATGTTTTCACCCATTATTTAAAAGGCAAAGAATACTGGAAGTTGAAATCTTCATAAAGGTCTAACTAAAGAGGTTTAATATGGGTTATTTATATATGCATTTGAATGGGAGAATGCAATATAGAATATGGAATCCAGCAATGACGTCTACAGAAATACACTTTAAAATAATGTCTCTAGATCTAGAAGTAGCTAAACAACGTTACTAAGAATGGCTTTTGCAGAAAGAAGCAAAAAGAGTCAGACTAGCATCAACAAGATGTAAACCATGCTCCTTTTCTGCATGCAGTGCAATGTAATGCCCAAAAGGAGCAGGGTAACTGTCAAAACCCTAGTGGTTATAAGAACATTCAAAACCCTACTATTCTGGCAGATACTGATATATGGAAATACGTATGTATGTATTTCATGACATTGCACTTATACCCTTCCTTTGCTTTTCAATTTTCAGCTGCCATAAATAGCGTCTCCCCTCCCCCGCCATGCTGCTTCATAGCAACCTTTGTGAGAGAGGATTGAATCTCCATCTTCCCAATCCAACATTTCAACCATTGAAATGTGTTCGAATATTAGTAGCTCGGGTGCCCCTTTGAATTGTGGGCTCTGACAGATGAGCACAATTCAAAGCGCTCTGAAGATTCCCCCCCGCCCCACCCTGAATGGAGACCAAACGTTTGCAGCCAAATCGCCAAGCTCAGAGATCAAACCAATGGCCCATTTTAACCATTCCACTGGACTGATATTTGCTAGAAATCATACACAATAATCAGTTCTTTAAATGCAACTACTGCTAACCAAATCCTAAATGCAGGTAATAGTCAATAACTGTATCTGAACATGAAGATCAGTTTAGTCTACAGGGAGAAACAATGAAGCAATCTTTGATTGGCCGCTACCAACAAGCTTTCAAAAATAAGATTTATCATATTATCTTTAACAGCTAGTTGATTTACCCTTTATACTTTCCATTTAGAATTTGTGAGGTTCTATCGACTTTATAAGTGTACAGTTAAGGTTTTTAGTGTCCCCACCAACCCATTCACTCACAGTCCCCAGTGCATGAGAATTATCTGTCCAGTTGTAATTATATATGACAAATGCAGTTGTGCAGAGTCAATCTGATCCCCATCGGGCTGAATAGAATATGATAATCGTACAGGAAAGATTGCAAAAATGTTACTGTTTGTACAGCTACATATTTTACATGTAAATCACACCACATAGAGATTGCAACCAGGTGAGATCAAGAGGTAAAGCTGAGTAGCATGTTTCCAGCCCATACGTACAATAAAATAACTCCTTGTTTCCTAGTTCTTTGTTTAGTTTTTCCAAATATTTCTGCCATTATCAGTCATGAACCATTTAACATGTGCATTCTATTAAAGAGTCTCAAAATCTTTTTTGATTTTGAATTTTATAAACATTTTATGGAATGACATATTAAGAACAGATAAATTGTTTAGATATCAAGTACAAGTTACCTCTTACATGCACAGGGACAGAGACATTTAGCTGATGTGATATAGAAAGGGAACCATATGAGAATTATTGGGATCATTTTAATACCAATTTTTAAATCATTAGTTGGGATAAATCTCTTGTCTTGTTCATAATATCTTAGATACCTAAAGGTTCATGGGTATTCAGTGACTCATTCTCCTGGCTATGAAGAAGTACAGCACTGTGTTCTTATGTGTGGGTTGTTTGGTGTGCTAGCAAGTCTGATCTTTGTATATTTGGCATTTGCATTTGACGCACATTTTTTGACTACTGAAACTTCAACTACTTGAGTCCTAAATCAGAACTTCCTGGAAGGGTAGAGAGGAATTTGTTTGTCATATTTGACATGGAGTGCTGGTAAGCTCTCAGAAACCTTGTATGAACTGAAGGTTCAATATATATGAAGATCAGAATAGTATTCATCAAAAGTACAT
The DNA here is from genome assembly GCF_001527695.2 of Protobothrops mucrosquamatus. NCBI lineage: Eukaryota > Metazoa > Chordata > Lepidosauria > Squamata > Viperidae > Protobothrops > Protobothrops mucrosquamatus. Next base: position 737,518 of record NW_015386677.1, on the reverse strand, counting down.
ACATAATGAAAAAAGGCTATTAAAAGGTTATGCAAATATCTGGAAACTAATTTTAATGTTTTAAAATTTGTATTTTCAACCATAGACTCTGACACATATACTTGTTCAGTTTCACCCTAACATGCACACATACATTCATACATACAGTATTCCTTTGAGTATTTTCTTTAGTATTGGATGCTTGTTCATAGGTCATAATAAAGCAGACTTTCAAGAGGCTAACAAATAAAAAGTGTGCACAAGTGTGCACATTAAGACATGCTTCTGGGTTTTTGTCAAATAACCCAAGTCATTTGATGCCTGCAACAGACCGTGCTAGAAAAAAATCCAATTTTTGTTCCAAAGGCAAATTCTGCAACTGAAATTATGCAAATCTGTGCACCTGCTTATTTGATTTAAGCAGCTTAGGTAATTACAAATAAAGCCCAGCCATGGAGAGAGTATCAGTTTTGTTGTTGCTTCTCCTGATCATGGGCAATTCTTCTCTATTCTTTCCTTAGGAAAAAGAAAGAGGTCGTCGCCTCTATCAAATCACGATTCTTTTTCAAGAATAGTCAGATGGGTTAGGGAAATACTTTCTTAAGCATTATGGTTTAAGCCGTGTAGCAGTCTGCTCATTAATATATTCAAATATATTTTTTCCTACTTGCAAAATATGTCTTGCGATGCTACAGCAGAGAAAAGTAGGAAAATGAAAAAAATATATCTGAGATGAAAGAGAAATTACAGCTGTTATTTTCTTCAAGGCTTGAGTAAACTCAATAGGAGGAATTAAGATTAAAGAAAGGTTATAACAGTAAAAGATTTTTGCAGCCCAAATATAGGCTTCTATCATGGAGATTCTCAATCATCCGGGTCATGGTTGTTTCAAAGGTGCTTTTCAAAAGGCAACTAGACCTTCTTGGTTTTTTTCCTTGAAAACATTTTACTTCTTATACAAAAAGAACTGACGAAGCTTCTTGGATGAGAAGCAAAACATTTTCAAGGGGGAAAGAACAAAGTCCAGTTGCCTTTTGGAAAACACATTTGGAAAAAGTTTATATCATGACATTTTTCTCTGATTAGTACCTTATCTCAGATTTAACAATGGCACCAGAAATACTGCGACTATGGAGTCACCATCGTACAAGGAACTGCTTAAATTAAAAGCCACAAAGTGTCTGGCAATTTCAATTTACCAAGATTACAAAACAGATTGGATCCTCCAAGGTTTCCTACTACACATCCCACTAGACGATTTAACAGGAAATGTATGTGGTAGTAATGGTAAATGAACCATTTTATTTCACAGCAGCCTAGTGCTTTATGAGAAAATGCCCATTAAGACCGTTGCTTCAACTGTAATTTCCCTACAATTATGAAGACCTTAAAGTTAATGTAGCATGAATATTGTCTATTTAAGTTAAACTGGCTGTCTATTATTTATCATGGTGACATTAGTAAGCTTTATTGGAGCTGACATACAGTGGCTGTCTTTTTAAGCCATGGATCTTTACAGCATTTTACATTCCTACCTGTAACAGCAGAACAAGCATAAGACAAGCCTAAGCACAATGGACGTCTTTGCCTGAGTGCACCTTATATAAGTCATTAAAATAATTACATGATACAAAGACTATCTAGAGTTAAAGGGCTTTGGTGGAAGAGTTAGACAGACATGTCAAACTCGCGACGTCACGTGACATCGCGAGATGTATTGAGACAGTTTTGCCATTGCCGGCAATGGGGTGGGTGCAGCTTCCGGATCACACGTCTGGCCCACAGGCCAACAGTTTGACACCCCTGAGTTAGATGTTTAGATGGCTGAACTAAAATAATAGAAGATTAGTAATGGATGTTTTAACTAAACCTTGGGAACCATCTCTGCAATATAGGCATACCCCTTACTCTTCTAGTGAACCTAATTACGGTTCAAGATCCAGTTATGTATTAGTTGAGATTCTCTCTCTCTCTCTCTCCCCTCCCACCTTTGCAATATATTACCCCTCTTCTAATACATTCCTCAGAATTTTTGGGCAAGAATGCCAAAGAACATAAATCAGAAGCAGATGTTCTTGGAGGTAAGAAGCCTACCACCAATCATGTCAAAAACCAGAATTCAGTGATCTTCCTTCAAAGTACACCCATGGCATTAAAGTTTTAAACTCTGCTGACACAGCATATCAAAGGCTTTCTTCACAGATGTGTCCATAAAGAAGATGAAGTATATACATACTTGTTTTATAATAAAACAAGTTGTCTGCTCAGAAAAAGAAAATATGGAGGGGCAGGTAATTTGTAGTCCCTCCCTCCCTCCCTCCCCCCACACCCCTATCTTTTGTATCTTGTAGAGTCTTCAAAGCAGGAGCATCTGCAGGGGGGCCAAGAAAGTCAAAATGATTGTAGCAATGATTAAAGACCCAACTCTTTTTTATATGGCTCACACAATGCAGCTAGAAAAAAGTGAGATTTCATTTATGTGATCGTGATCACCATCTTGATTTTTCTGAGCTCTCTTGCCCTCCATACCAAATTCATAAAAAGTGCTGATGTAATAGACAATGTTTTCCATCAATTTGATTGGTAAACCAGTGAAAAAAGTTGCACAAGCATGCAAAAGACATAGGTTCAAGCAAAAAACAACCCAAATAAAGTGACCAAAATCTCAAATTTTACTCTCTTGTGAAAATTCCTGTCCATACAGATGAGGTCAAATCCTTACTCACTGAAACCTAATGTCAACAGAAAGTAATACATGTGTAGCCCAAGACTATCCCTGAAAAATTTCCCATCTTTCATTGGTAGTTCTCTACTTTAAGGAAAAATTGAAGCCATCAAAAATATAATATTTGTAAAATGAAAGTTTCTATATTGATTTTACCAAGAAACATTTCTTCCTTGGTGGACTATGTTATATAACAAGGGAGAATAACATTTGTGGTATCTATTTATTTGGCTTTTTACTCTTGGAAAATAAAGTGAGAATAATTTGTGATGAGGAAAATGCAGAATATAATACTTGAGGTTTTTTTTAAAGTTTTCTTTCACACGTTCTGGGTTGGGTGGCTATATAAATGCTAAAATAAATAAATAAAATGCCACAGTACTTACAAGCTACTCTAACCACAAAGCAAATGTGACTTGAGGAAATGTCAAGATGGCAGGAAGGTTAGCATTACATATCAAGCTATTAGTCAATAAAATAAAGTGTCCCTATCTGGACTTAGTATACAAACTGAAATTAGTTCAGAATCTTGATTTAAAAAGTAAAGTACAATGCCAGCTGAAAAATATCATTTAACTATTACTTCTTATAATTAATTATGATTCTTAATTAAGTTATTTGAATGCATTTCAGTGGCAGGCCAGCATAAAACAAATAGCATAAAAATCAATGCAAAACAGAAGGAGGAGTAAAATGTTGTATAAATTAAAATGAACGAAGAATTAAAAATATAAAACCAGGGAATTACAGTAAGTCCAGATGCTACAAGTAGTTCATCCAGATAACTATTGAAAAATATATAAGATTCTAACATGATACCATAATAATTTAGTATTACCTTATCTTGTAATGAGTCTAGTACTGGCTGTAGCCTACTAAGATTTGATTGGGATTATTGCAGTTACAATCCAATCAACCAGAAATGAGATAATAACAAGATAAAACATGGTATCATTGGAATAATATATGAAAATATAAGAGAGAGAGAGAGAGAGAGAGACAGGGAGACAGAAAGAGAAAGAGAGAGAGAAAAGAGCCTAGCAGGACTCAGCATCACCTCACCTGGAGAAGTTATTTGCATTTGATCACAGCCTGGATATAGAATTGAATTACACTGCCTGGAATTTCCCCCCCACCTTTTTTTTTCCTGGTCAACTGCAAAAAAAACACACCCTAATATCATCAGCCTTTGTCTTGTCTGGACATTGTCAGGGCTGGCGCCAAATTTCAAGGGGTGTCAAAATTGGAAAGACTGAAAAACACAATAAAAAAATGAAAAGGAAACAATGGTGCACTTGTGAGCTCACATACCCCACTTGAGGATTAAATATAATTTTGCAGAATTGTTGCCATATGACAACAATGGGTGATGATGTAACTAAAATTACTTACTTGTATAAGTAGAGTGAAAATGTCTGAGGAAACAAAAAAAATTGTCTGGCTTGAAAATCCTAAATGTAGAGATCAAAAATCTGAAGGAAAAAAAAACACGAGGGCATTTTAAAAAAACTTCTTAGCAAAAACAGAAAATAAATCAAACCATAGGGAACTCAAGAATGTGACTTTGCCTAGAACATCAAAATCTCTGTAATCAGCTCTGCATATGGCTAGCCCTCATTTAGTGACCGCAATTGGGACTGGCAAATGAAGCGGATGCTAAGTGAAACTGGGACTTCAGCTTTACTTTGGTTGTCAGACAATGCAAAAGTCATAAATTCAAGGATTGGTCACAACATTATTTTTTATCACAGTCATAACAGCCAACAGTCGTAAAATGAGGCAATCATTAAGTAAGGACTACATGTATTCTTTTATGAATAGGAAAATATATGTATCACAGAGTTCTCTATAAAAAAAGCAGTGTAGTAACACACAACTCAAAGTTTCAGTTTCCCCCAATTCTTAATTATATTTTCACTATACAATTAGTTAATTGAGGTCTCCTAGTGATATTAATATCCAAATTAAAATCTGAAATATTAAAAACAATGGAAATAACAATAAAAACCAATTATAATCAATATTTAATATAAGTTTAACAATAGGATACATTGTGTCTTTTTAAAAATCTAACAAAGGGTTTAGCAAAAAATACATTCTAATGAACCACAAAGGCTAATAAGAAAGTTTGACCTCTGAGTTACCACAGGATGAACCTGTCCCCTCATCATTTTTGTGGTATAACCTTCCCAATGATCTTTATGCTGTAATCTATTGGATTCACACAACATGCCTATTTAAGCTTGAACTACACTGCAATAGGCTATCTGCAAATAATTGTTGTGGCTCCCTTTTGCTGTTTAGTGTGGAAGCCTGAATCCAAACTGAGGTGGTCTCTCATCTACTCATAATTATCCAGGGTCCCTTGTCCCATTAATCAGAGTATATAAAGCTAAGGTTACTCTTCTGCTCCTGTATGAAGCAGAAGTTTGGGGTATATACTCAATTACAACACTAGAACAAATGCAGTCCCAGCACCTGAGATGTATTTTGGGTGTAGATCTAAGAACATCTGCTGCAGCAGTTAGAGCTGAAGTGGGAATCTATACAATTCATGCTCTATCCAAAATCAGAACATATAATTACCGGCATAAATTAATGAAATGGAGAGTGATAGATTTCCCAAGTTATGCCTACTAGAGTAGATAAAATTACAATCACAAACTTCCTGGTATGCTAAATTGACAAATTTTGTAAGAAGCTGTGGCCTTCCTGTGTCTTGCGTAACAGGGGAACAATCTAAAAAAAGAGCTGCCCAAAGAATTAAGAATATTGAAATGACATAGCTATCCTTAGTAAGGTGGGTAACTTGAAATGGCTGAGCAAATACAAATGCACTTTTCAAGCAGACAGCTATTTGAAGTTATAACTGCCAAAACATCTTAGGGAAATATTCACACGAGTGAGATTTGAACAGCTTGACACAATGGTCAGATATGGGAGATTCCACTCTATACCCTATAATGGACATCTCTGCATCTGCGGAGCAGCAGGGGTCAAGGACCTGGCTCACATCCTATTTGACTGCTGCCTGTATAAGAGGGTGAGAGACAGGTACCTTGGCCTATACACTAAACGAATGACCCATTGGGACCCCCATATCAAAATAACTTACTTTATGTGCGGCCAGAATTTGAAAATTACATTTAACACAGCACAGTACCTGAGCAAAATGGTTCAGCTGAGATTGGCATATGTGAGACTGATTGGGGTAGATTGTAGGGGGGGATAGTGAAATATAAATTTATTGTATTTTATCTATCTACATATTAAATTGCTGTATTTGATTCTAATTTCATTTTAAAAATGTATTTTATCCCAATTTAATTTTAAATTGCTGTATTTTAACCAATTCCATTTTAAATTGTTTTTCCTGCCTTTTAGTATAACATGTGTTTGGAACTCTGCACTTTGATATGGCACATGGGCTAATCAATAAAGTAATTAATAATAATTAATAATACTCTGTTAACATCAGGAGATCCTGCCCTATCCCGCTAGACCCAACTTCCTCTTCAAAGAGCTCAGCCCTAATCATTTTCTTCTGCCCAGTCTTCTCCATAGAAGAATCCTCCCTCCCACTGTCCCCAGGAAAAAGGGAAATATTTTACTGAAACAATATTTGCTGACCCAATTTCCTGCCTTCTTTCCATGAAGACTGGATTTTAAGCTGAATCTTTGGGATTCTTTCTTCCCAAGAAAAACCAAAGCTTATAAAGATAGCCCTCGACGTATGACTATGATTGAGCGTGACATTTCTGTTGCTAAATGAGACAGTTGTTAAGTGAGTTTTGCCCCATTTACAACTTTTCTTGCCATATTTATTAAGTGAACCACTGCAGTTGTTAAATTAGTAACATCGTTGTTAAGTACATCTGGCTTCCCCATTGACTTTGCTTGTCAGAAGGTCACAAAAGGTGTCTATGGAGATTCTCAGTCATCCAGGTCATGGTAGTCCCAAAGGTGCTTTTTTCAAAAGGCAACTGGACTTGATATCATCTATCTCCTATTTATAACACAGTCCTTTCAGCAGTTCCAAGAAGGTTCCACTCCCATTTGCACTATTCAGGTGATTCTGAGGACACAGATAAACCTCCAAGTGGCCTCAATGACTCTCAGAAGGAATGCTAACGACCAGATGACTGCAAGGAATATAAATCTGTCCAGCCTTCACCATTTAGTCAGAACTGAAGAAGCTTCTTGGATGAGAAATGAAACATTTTCAAGGAAAAACGAAGTCCAGTTGCCTTTTGAAAAATGCACCTTTGGGTTACAAAGGTGATTGTGTGACCCTGGGACTCTGTAAAGGGGTCATAAATATGAGTCAATTGCGTCTGAATTTTGATTACGTGACCACGGGGGTTCTGCAACAGTCAAAACTGTGAAAAACAGTCATAAGTCACTTTTTTCAATGCTGCTGTAACTATATATTTATATATGTGTGTTTGTGTGTGTGTGTGTTTGTGTGTATGTGTGTATAAACATTCTTTTCTCTGATAAAGTTTCTCTTTACTGGATCTTTTCAGTTTCAGGCAGGTTGTTTTTTTTCTTCCCACAGTTTAATGAAAATGAACATTCTTAATATGTGTGCATCCCCAGAGATTGTTTTTCCTAAGGAACAAAGCATCTGAAACAACTTTCCCCAGAGTTTGTAGGTGGGTAAAGGCGCACTGGCATTTTGATTCATGTGCTACAGAAATCAGCAGTACCTGCTTTATCCTGTCCAGAAGTTATGTAATGAGCTGTGTGGGAGCCCTTTGTGGGTGGCAGAATCAAAAGCTGCAAAGACAAATAGTTGTAAGAAAAAGTCTTCCTACTAATTGTGTGACAATCAATAAGTAAGCCATTGTTTGTTTTGGATGCCTGGCATCTTCTTTAGTGTTGTTCATCTATAACTTTGGCATTTATCAAATAAAATATGGTGTGAATTAATTTACCCAAACTGATGTTACTTCAGCTCTTGCTTCTTTTTCTTGTGGTTTCTTTCTTTCTTTTTCTAGGGAGAGATTTTTTAAAAAATACAGAGTGGTTAAGAAATAGAAAATACTTCCCTCTCTTTCTCTATCCCTTCTCTCCTTCCACTACCATATCATATGCATTAAATCACAATGAGTTGTAAAACTGCTTCTCACCATTAAAAAACACACATTCATAGTCTGGTTATACTGAGAAACAATTATTATCCCAAGTTAATGATAAAATCATCATCATCATCAACAACAACATCATCATACAAAGGATTGAAGGACGAATAGTGATTCTTCAGTACCCACATCTCCTGCAGAAGCTTATTGGACTGACTTCAGTGTGACTTCAACTTTAGTAAGCTGTTAGTATCTTCTACTGGATCTATGCAAGAGAGAACTATGGCTGAACCATTAAACTTTCAACCTTCTTCACCATTATGAAAGTTCTTCTGGACATTGTGGTTCAACTCACTACATTTACTACTGTAATAAATTATAAAGTTCTATACTTTCCTGACTGCTGGATGACTTGTAGATGGTTTATGGTGATGATGGTGTTGTTGTGAAAAGTGTGCATTGCTAGGCCAAAAAATGTAAAGCCAGGAAAACAAGATGAACTGAACAATGTGATCAAGAGATCACAACTTGTTGGGGCGAAATATAAATTTAGAGGAATGGGAAAGATTATGGAACCGAAATTGCAAATTGACGCTATCAACTGCATATAGAGAAAATCAATATAAAATGATTTACAGATGGCATTTAACACCGGCGAGATTGGCCAAAATGTATAAAAACATAGACCCGAAGTGTTGGAAATGTAAAATTAAAGAAGGAACATTTTATCA
>NW_015386677.1:698955-728799 GCF_001527695.2 Protobothrops mucrosquamatus | reverse complement strand
AAAAAAAAAAAAAAAAAAAAAAAAAAGGTGCCGGAACTCACACATGTCATACAACCCGCTTTGCCTATCCTACAAGGTTCCATCCAAAAAAGGTGCCGGAACTCTGTTCTGGGCATTCTATGACAAAAAAAAAGCCCTGTTCTCAGGCATCCTGTCATAAAAAGAAGGGGAAGAAAGGGTAAAAGGAGAAAGAAGGGGAAAGGCAGAAAGGGCAATAAAGCTTTGTGTGTATATGATAGGAAATTGGGAGGGGGGATTAACAGGTGAGAAGGATCAGAGCAGCCAGATCCTGTTTGTACCAGCATCCCACAGCCAGGCATCCTGAGAAATATGCAGATTACCCCCCAAACACCCCAGAGTTCTCAAAACCTCTTGGCGAGCTCCGATTGGCTGGAAATGGACTGGCCATGAGGGGAGGAATGGGCTGGGGGCAAATCTACACATTTATGCATTCAACAAGCATGGTAATTTCAGAGTTCGCTTGACTTTATTGCAATCAACACTCTTAGTAAAAGAATCCTTTGCTTTAACCAAAATGGAGTCAAAGGCTCCGTCCCTTTCCTAAGGGATCGGATTGGGGCAGGTCTGACAGACAGCCCCTAATGTCTTTCACATGAGAAAAAGCTGATGAACTGATTAAAGACAGTCAGCAAATCACTTCGAGAAAAATTGCTTTCAAGCTTGGCATTTTACAGGAACATATGGGTCATATTGCTGGTGTCCTTCAATATTGGAAGTGTTCCTCTCATAATGACAGCAGAGATGAAGGCCTCAAGAGTTGATATTTGTCAGCAATTGTTGTCACACGCAATTATTGACAATGAGATTGAGAAAGTTCTTCGCAGCACTGTGACAGCAGACAAAACATGGACTCATCATTACAATCCTGAAAATCCTGGCATCACTATCAGCTCAGAGCACTATACTGCAACACTGAAACTTTGAAACAATAATTAAGCAGAATTTGGGGGGAAAATATTTTTTTGCAACATGGCAGTTGAACCATCCAAAAAGTACCCATGAAGTTGGAACTCACTATCCAGGTCCATCTGCCAAGTGTGCAAACTTTCTGTCATCAGTCTTCAACCTTTTCCCAAAATTGAAGAAATACATTTGTTCAGTTCAGACGAAGAAGTGGAAAGGACTGTCAGAACCTGGTTGAAGAGACAAAGTGTAGACTATTTTTGAAACAGCTATAAGAAGCGTATCCATTGTTGATAGAAGTATGTACAGTGAATGGCGGAGATTATGTGAAAGATAAAGTACAAGTAATGAAAGAACTGTTTTCAAGGATTATTTTCCTCTTTCTTTTCTTAAAATATTGATTTTTAAAATAAAGTTATGGAGGTGGTAGCATTATTTTCTATTCAACTCTTGATTTTTAGGTATACACATTTAGCTTATATGGTCATCTTTAACAGTAGCCCAATGAGAACCAAATATATAGCCAAAGGGAAAGTTAATTTCCAAAGATATGCCAATAGCAAAAATTACTGCATATCAATTCCATGTCCAAGGATGGATTTCAGAAGGCTCAACAACTTGGATGGGAAAAGAACATTACAGCTTTATTTTCCCTAACTTAAATTTAGCTTGCTTTGTTATTGATATAATGAATTGCATATATCACTACATTATAAATTGGTTAGCTTTTAATATTTTGATGGGTGTATTTCAACATAATTGTTTTGTCATGCAATTTATATCTAGGTATTTGATTTCATGCATTTAAATAGAGAAGCAGTTTAGTTTAGTGGTTAAGACACTGGACTAGAGGATAGGAGACTATGAGTTCTAATCCCATCTTAGTCATAAAAGCCAACTTGGGCAAATTTGAGCCAGTTGCTCCCTCTCAGCCTACTTCACAGGATAGTAGTTGTGGGGAGGAAGGTGTGTTGGATATTGCCACCTTGAGTTATTGAGTTATTTGTAAAATTATAAATAAAATATTTCTGAGAAGGTTTCCACAGACTCTCAACAGAGTCCATGAAACAAAATGATTAAGAACCCTGACCTAGAAGATATTGTGAAACACCTTGAGCAATACTTTGTGCTAGGACACGTCTTGAAATATTTGTGCAAGCAGGCAAGGTACACTTACACACAGAAGCAGCTCTCTATCGTATTGACCATGTAAGGATCTTGTTTTAGGAAAAGTCCTCCTGCCGGCTTCCATTGGTAAACAGGCTGTCTGTATTTAATCCACTGATTGATCTGAACAATAATCATATGTGGCAGAATGCACAAGAGTGGCACCTATGGCTCTCAAAACCAAAATGCATATGATACTTTTGTACCAGTTTGCTGTCGATGTCTGCATATTATTTTGTGCCTTGTCATCTTATTCCTATTCTTCAGGGGGAGGGGGGATCACTTCTCCCAGGCAAACATTTCAAGCTCTTTTCTCCAGGGTTTCATTTAGAATGACAAAGTCTAGCAAAGCAACGTCAGAGGAGCACCATTTCCTTTCAGATTGGTTTGTGATTATGCAAGGAGCAAAATGCCACATTTTAACCAAAATGGGTGAAGTCAGAGTGGATGTTTGTCAACATGTCACAGTTTTGTTGCTGTCAAAAAAACATAGAGCTTTTCATCTCCGTTTTTTTCCCATCACTCCAGTGGAACACAGGCTTTTAGTGTGTTCATTTTGTTTTAAAATGCAGGCTAATCCTTTGGGCTCCTCTTAACTCTTCTTTCTCCTTAGGGCAAACCAGCTTGAGATCTGTTTCCTACATCATTCCTCTCCCTATTTTCTCTGACTCATTGTTTTCCAAGCAGCAACCTTCTCCAGAGTGATCAAAGGGAGCTTAAAAAAATGCAGTGGTGTATATAATTGAAATATGATTCTTCATTTTGTTTACTTACCAAATAAAATGTCTGCCCCCCCCCCTTTCTGGTTATTAATCTATCCATTTCCCCTCCCCTTCACGCAAATATATAAACAAAAGTGCTGCAATTGTGGTCTATTGCAGCTGGTGGCAAAATTATCAGTAGACCTCAGAATCTGATCTATAGCCTAGTTCTGTGGCTGTGACTAGAAATTTAAGGATATGATTCAAAGAAACTAATTCATGAGGGTAGAATTGTCCCTGTTTCCTCAGCCTCTCCCTGCCAAATAGGATCCCTTCCAAGCTGCAATGCAAACCATGGAAAGTTTAAGAGGAGTTTCAGTTGCATTTGAAAACTAGATGAGAATCAGTACCTTGTCTGAATCTATAAGCTATTTATTCTAGAAACCGATTATCAAAGAATAATGTTTAAAGAAAAGAATGTCTATATTAGGAAGAAAACTGAAGGATTTTTCTCCTGCAAAGCAAAACATAGTGATATTTATTATACTGCTAACCCAACATGCTTTGAGGCTATCTGTTACATATCCATACATCAATATATTTTTATTCATTTTACATATATAAAAATATCTTCATTAATTGCAGTTCTCGGACCCCCCAGAGACAATTATTTCAAACTTCTAATCTCTCTTTTTTTTTAGAATTTTATTTTAGGAAATATTTTAGAACATAGTTAAAAAGAAATAATGAAAAGAAAAATAGAGATTTAAACCATAAGATTGAATAGTTTTCAAATTAATGCAAAATGTTGCACATTAAATCTCTTATTTCAATTTAGAACATTCAGAACACTGTTACTTCACAACATTATTATAATCAAGTCAATATGAAATAGTTAACTACACTAGCCAGTGAACTGTAACTCAAAAGTCAAAAGGAAGGAGTACAGATTTCTATCGGCAATTCCATATCTGTTTATAAAGTGATGACTTGTGTCTTGTAGAAATCACCCAAGATCTTTTTAGAATCTTCAGATAAGCTTGAAGAGTGAATTAGATGCCATTTTTAAACTAACTTGTCAATTCAGATAAAGTCCGTTTGAATCATTGATTCAGAATAAGGTGCATTTGAATATACACGAATGGATATCAAATTGTCAGATCACTTTGAAGCAACCTAACTCTATATATCACATTTGATCTGAAGATTCATTCTGAAGGAGTGATTCAGATGAAGCCTTTCACATCACTGTTATACAACCCTAGTGATTTGGATATCCCAGATTGCACAAGAAACTAGAGGAGTGGTTGGGAACATGGAATGAAATTCAGTAAATGTTGAACAACATCAGTCAACAAGACTAGCAAAGACATTATTCCTATCTCATATTCTCTCTGTCATCCAAGCATGCATTAAAATGCTCAAGGACTGGACATTTGATGGACTGGGACAACTCGCCGCAGAATAACCTACCACAGCCAACTCTCCACAGGACAACTTTCCTTGGGACAATTTAACAATTCAACTATTTAAAATAAATAAAAAACAATATTTTAATGTTTTTTTATTCACATTTCATTCTGTCCTTCATTTTGCATCCTTTCTTTAATTATTCCATTCCACCATTACTTTGATATTAGTGTAATTCTTGTCCCACAAGTTGGTTGTGGTGAGTTGGCCCATGGTGAGTTGGCCACAGCAAGTTGGCCATGGCAAGTTGGGTGTGGCAAGTTGGCCATGGCGAGTTGGCCGCAGTGAATTGTTTGAGGTAGAAAGAAGAAAAACCTACTTTTCAAGGAAAACATATTTTGCACCCTGTTGGATTCTACTTAGCTTCTTTTTAACCATAGTAAAGAGAGGGAAGACCTCTCAATATTGAGTCTAAGAGGCCTATATTACATGTTTACAAAGCATAGGACAATCTGAGTAGTTCTGGGCAGAAAAAAATAACCTGGATTTTTTTTTCTCATTTTTCAACACCAGTTTGATGTAGTGATTTAAGGCACCAGGCTAGAAACTGTGAATTCCATTCCTGTCTTAGGCACAAAGACAGTTGGATGCCTTCAGCCAGTCATTCTCTCTCAGCTTAGGAAAGAGTTTAGCAATTATTTAGTTTTTAGTTTGCTATACTTCAATCCCAAGAGACAAACAGACAAACAATGTTGCTCTTAGCAGTCAATCAATCAATTTATTATTACAGCCAAAGGCCAACACATAAATTAAACATTCAAATAAAACAAAACTAAACAGAACCAACACAAGAAGACATAGCAATATATTACAATTAATGATGTAATCAATGGGTGATCAAGGTCTGCCTAGTTTTACAGACAGTATAACAAAAACTAGCTAGCTTCAGAAAAACTGAATCATACTAACCTGGCAATAAAAATACATTGAGCATAGTCTAATGCTGGATAAAAACATGTAATAAAATTAATTATAAAAGATTATTAAAAATATCTAAAATGTTTATTTATGTTTCTGGTGAATCCCCAGTCCTGCTGCGCAGAATCTAGCCACCTGTGCCGTGATCACTGCCTGCTCGTCCTTAAGCAGCCACTGGAGATAAATACTTTCCGAATGACCAGGATACTTATCAATTATGGGGAGGATATGGTTTTTCCAAATAGCTTTATAGAAGGAACATCAAAGGAGTATGTGTCCAATGGTCTCCACCTCTCCTGAGCTACAGGAGCAGAATCTTTCTGCCAATGGAGTCTTTTTATACTTGCCATACAGGACGGCCAATGGAAACGCATGGCACCGTGCAAGCGATAATGCTTTCCGGTGATTTACTGACTCCAATTGACTAAGATACCTGGCAGGTGTAACCACATATCTAATAGAGTCTGGAGCCAGAAACAGTGGAGTTATACCTAAGTCCGCTTGCCTCTCAATGTCCTCTACCCTTTGACACAAGGTTTATTTTGCTTGGTCGTAGTCCAATTTGAAAATTGAGGCTGACGAGAAGCCTAGTTTGGCAAGGTTGGACTCGACTGCCTTGATCCATGAAGAGGAGAATTTATCTTGAAGAATTAATGGAGAAAGGCCTGTGGAACACAATTAAGCCTTAGCCAGATGTTTAAGGAAGCTAAACTTAACTTGCTTAAACTTTTATCAATCCTGTCTGCAGGCCCAGAAGTGCATTTGGGACACAGCGCAGCATCTGGAGAATTGTTCTGATAAATTTGGATTGAACTCTTTCCAGTGGTGCAAAACACGAAGCTGAGGGTCCAAGCAAGGTACCATAGAAAAACTGTGCTAGCAACTTGGCCAGAAAGAGCTTAATTGCAGCTGAAACATAGTGTCTTCCCTTTGTGCGGAAAAAATTAAGAATGGCATTCGTTGATCGTTGGCCAGAGGCAGCCGCATATTCTCCATGGGCTTTTTGTGAGCCAGTGGCATGGATGACCACCCTTAGGTACTTAAAGGTGGTTACCTGCTCTATTTTGTGGCTATTTAAATACCACAAGTACTGTTTTGGCCTTTTTGCAAAAGCCATAATCTTTGTTTTCTCATAATTTATGTCCAGTTTATTATATTTGCAATACTGGACAAGGGCTCACAAGGCTCTTTTAAGACCAACTGGAGTCCTTGAGAGAATCACAGCATCATCTGCATAGAGCAGCAGAGCAATGCTTCGGTCACCTATTTTTGGAGGGTGGTAATTTGGATTATTTAACCATTTTACTATATCATTTATGTAAAAATTGAAGATCAAGGGGGCCAAAATGCACCCCTGTTTAACCCCTTTTGAGTTTCAACTGACCTCGAGAGAGACCCTTGCATATTACACCTCACCTTAAGGGATGTTTTGGTATGTAAGGCATGTAACAGATGGAGGAGTCTGTGATCAATTGAAGCAGCTTCCAGCTTTTCCCATAGCTTAGTCCTTGTAACTGTGTCAAAAGCTGCCTTAAGATCTATAAAGGAGCATATAATGATACAGGTCTATCTGATGCATATTTTTCAATCAAATGATGAAGAACTAAGCACTGATCTATGGTGCCTCTCCCCTCTCTAAACCCGGCTTGTTCTTCAGTAATCAGGTTCTCAAGATCCAGCCACTCTTTTAATTTATCTTGACGGTGTTTAGTATAGAGTTTGCTGATTATATTTAGCAGACTTATTGGTCTGTAATTGGCAGGGTCGTCTCTCTTTCCCTTTTTATAATTGGGACCACAATTGCCAAGCCCCAATCTTCTGGCACATGGTGGAGTCAATATAGGTGAATAGTGCTGCCAGGACAGTTATCCACCACTCCATATTATCCTTTAGTTATTTGGCCAAAATGAAGTCAGCTCCTGGAGCCTTCCCGATCCTGAGTTGGCCAATGAGGGATTTAATTTGAGGCCACTCAGGTAAATCCTTCATTATAGACCTTGTACTCTCACTGGAGGGGTCTTCATACATTCTCCGAAAATGAAGTTCCCAGGTTATAGGAGATATATGACAGTCTAATGGGATATAGATTCTTTCAGAGTGGCAAGCTATTAGATGCCAAAATAAAGAGGAGTTCTCTGCCATGATGAGCTGTTCCCAGGAAGACCTTGTGGTCTTGTCTCTTCTTGAATGCAATCAATTGCTTGAATTGTTTTTTGAGTGTAAGTAACTGTTTATTGCATATCCAGTCTCGCTTTTGTACTCCTTATATGCCAAGTTAAAGGCTTTCTTGGCTTCTACGCAATCCTTATCAAACCATGGTTTGGAGGTGGTACAAGACCTCTTAACTGAGAAATTTCAGTCATGTGCTAATAATAGTTGTAGCTCATAAACTAAACTTTTATATAGTTCTAATAAGTCTTGAGTCAGGTTGGCTGATATAAAGGCTGCGCGGATGTTTTGAAAAATATCCTCTGTTAGGGCTCTCCTTACCTTTTGATCAAGTTGTGGGGTCCATTTGATCTGACATCTTGTTAGGCTTGCTGTAGAGATTGCAGGGATAAAATGGTCCTTGGAGGGTATCTGCTTGATAAAGGGCTTCATGTATATACACAGAGGTAGATGATCATTTTCTAGGTAAGGCAGGACTTCAAAATTTTCTATATAATGTACTAAGTCCACAGAAGTTAAGATGTAGTCAGTGGTGCTAGTTTTGGAATCTGCCATAAATGTAAATTCACCAGGATAGTCACCAGGCCATGAGCCGTTAGATAAGAAGCAGTTGAATTTATTTGCCAACTTGTCAAGACAGAGGCCAGCATAGTTAACTGTAATGTCTTTAGAGAGTCATATGAAGGGGGCATTGGTTTGTATAGGGACCTCCAATGGTGGGTATTGATGATGTTTCATGAATAATGTATAATCATCTGGTCCCAATCTGGCATTAAAGTCTCCCCCTAGTAGGACCCTGGCATTTGGGTGTTCCATGAGTTGTTTATTAATGTAGTATTCCAACTCCAGCCATACAGCAGTGGTTTCAGCTTTTCTTAGTGAAGGAGGGAGATAAACATTAATTATCAAAAGCAGGACCGAGTCCAACTTAAGGAGAAGGGCCATAGCTGAATGGTTTAAAGGGGTAATAAGTGTGGACTCTGCTCTCAAGTTGGTAGAAATAAATATACCTAGCCCTCCTTTCAGTCTCCTGGGCCTCTGCCTGGCCTTGCTTCCAGCTTATATGAAAAATAGCCATTAAGCAGGAGATCATCAACAGTCCAAGTCTCTTGCACCAATATAATATCCTTACCTTTCAAAGAATCAGAGTGAGTAAGGCATCTAAATAGATACCACCCAGCTACATTCCATGACATGATGTTTAAAGGGTTTTTCTTGCACTGGCCTTCATATAGTCAGTTCAAGTACTCCATAGGGGCGCTTGTTGGAGGACAGTTATAATAATTGTTATTTGATGCATTAGACTGAGTAGTTGTTGTCAATGCTTCTTTTAAACTATCCATGTTGTCAATGCTTCTTTTAAACTATCTTGCTAAGGTTCTGGCAATATATCGTTAAAGTCTATCAACATTTTTTCTGGCACGTCCTCAGCAGAATCAGTGACTATGGGGACTCTGTTTGTGGATCACTTCTGTGTTTTCTCAAGGTCAATTCAGCTGCCCGTGCTTCAAACTTATCAGTATGAGGTCTGTTGCCATTTGGATTTAAAGCAATAGTTCCCTCATGGAGAGACTGAACCAGGAGTGGGCACAGGTTCCCTGAGTGGAAGACATGTATTGGAAATATTGAAAAACTGCTCAGGAAGTGCTTTATTGTAAAAAGCATTGAGGGAATTATGTACTGCTTCAAGGATAACAAAATTCGCATACATTGCCTTCTTGCTGGCAACCACTCTGCATGTAATAAATCAATCTGAGTATACTTACAGCAGAGCAGCTGGCTCAGAGACTGCCTAACAGCTTTTCTATCACTCCAACGTCCTCTATTCCTTCTGTTGTCATAGATTTGCAAGGTAACCTGGTTGATCTGTAAACTGAGGTTATAATGGTCACCTCTAGAACTATCTGATTGACTGTTGTTTTCTTTGTGGATATTCTTTCCTCTCTCATTTATAGAAGGGAGAGAGGGGCCTATTCTAGTTTCCATTTCTGTATTAGCCTTCCCATGTCTATCATTATGTGTCCTCCTGGGTCCTTCTGCAATGTTTGTTTGACTGCTGATAAACTTTACAAAAGACTCTTTCAAGCAGTCAACCTTATTTGTGACAATTGATAAAAGTTCGTAGATTGAATTTACAGTTTGAGCTGTGAGCAAACATTGTCTGGAAAGGAGATCTGTTTCATTCTTCCTTACTAAGTTTGTTACTATCCCATCCTGTGCAGGAAAAGCGGGTGCTGAATTCCAGGGAGGGGAGCTATTTTCTGTGAGAGAAACAGAAAGTTCTATATGCTGTTTGCTTTCAAGTTCAGTTTGTAAATCCCATTCCAATGAGTCACATACAGATGAGTTACTTACTGGAGCATACAGTCTATTTGCAGCGAAATCTTCCATTTTCTACTGCTTCAGTGGCTTGGAAGAACTCTCTGCTGCTGAGTGAACATGCTGTCTCTTTCACCTTTTCCTCATTCTTGGTAATCCTGGCTTGTAGAGTTGTTAAAATGTAGGTAAAACAATGGTAGCCTCTCCAGTATATATCCTTTATAAAAAGTCTTTGACTATTATAAAAAATCAAACAAGGGTTAAAACAGATTTAAAAATAGGTTAAAAATGGGTTAAAAAATAAGTTAAACAATGGGTTAAAAGTAGGTTAAAATGCAGTGTTAAAAAGGGTTAAAAGTTAAAATAAAAATAAAATAAAATAAAACAAAGATTTTAATTTTGGAGGAGCTCTTTACAGCCTTTGCTGCCTGTTCACCATTTTGGCTCCTCACTTTCTCTGCTCCTAGCAGTCAATTGCTTGAAAGATAATTAAGAAGCTTGGTTTCTTGGTTTGAGTCTTCCTGAGTTCTGGCGGCCATATTCTAAGAAAGGTTCAGGGAAACCAAAATAAGACTTGAAAACTGTAGCAAGAATGACCAGAGGACAGGAAATTAAGATCCACAAGGTGAGTGTGTACTGTATTTAGTCCTGAAAAAGGCAACTTATGCCATAAAAAGTTGTCACACAGAAGAAGATCAGAAACTGTTCTCAGTCTCTCAAGAGTATAGGAATAATGGAATAATGGTCTTAAGTTACAAAAGTTACAAAAAGTTACAAAAAGGCAGATTATAACTGTATATTATGGATCCTTCACCCTTCCCAAACAGTAGTTTGACACTAGCACTAATTATCCAGAGAGTTGGTGAGTTCCATTCCACCAGATGTATTTAAACAGCAGCAAGACAGCCATCTGTTTTGGGATGCCTGTAAACTGTCACCATGTAATGTTATTTTATGCTGGGCAATTAAAAAGTAAAAAATGACAATATCTAACAGGAAGTAAGTCCAACTGAATTAAACTCTTAAGTTGAGGGATTTTGATCTCTCTGCCTAAAACATATGAGGTGGAACATGTAATGAGACAATTTCTGGACTATTTTTGAAAAAGGAGATACCTCCTAAGGACATGGTTCTATCACTATGTTATAAATATGGTGATAGTATGTGTTAGGAAATAGGGGTAACAATTTTATTAAAATAAAGTTTATCTGACAAAGCAATTAAAAGAGAAGGAAATCTCTTTCCCCCCAATCTTTCTGTTTCATAAGTTACTCATATTAGTGCAGTAGTATGTGACATATACACATACAGTATATTATCCCAAGTCCACCCTTGTTAAGAAAATAGTTGTCAAATATCTATGAGTTGTATAGCTGATTGCTGGGAATGGAACTACAGCTAGGAAAAGTAAAGTTAAAGAAGAAGAGCCATCTCAGATTGTTGGGACCATCTCAAATTGTTTCATAGTTAGTATCTAAGTAGGCAACCAAACTGTTTGCTAGAGAACTAGAAGGCAAATGCCTCCAAGTGGGTAATATTATTTATTTTTATTTATTTATTTACATGAATTTATATGCCGCCCTTCTCCCTATAGGACTCAGGGCGGCTTACAGCATATTAAAACACATAAAACATCGTCCCCCCATAAAAACCTATTAAAAACCAAATATTTTTTTTTCGCTGTATAATTAATTAAGATTTAAATTAAAAATTGTCCCTATTTAAAAATTCTCCCTAGGCCAGACAGGAGGATGGGGAGCAAAGGAAACCTAGTTCTTTGTAGAAAAAGGAACAAAATAAAAATTGCAATACAAGGAGTGAAAAATTGTTTAAGGTAAAAACATCCAAATCTGGGAGCATCCAGAGGTGCTGTGATTCTAACAAGGCAGGGGTTTTGTGATTTGTGAGAATGTTGTGCTAATTGATTCCAAGTATATTCAACTTATTTGAAAATGGAAGTAGGGCTTAAAAAGACTCTGAATTCAAATTGGACTGTGAAATCCCTGATGCTTTCTGAGTTTGGTTGTTTGCTTGCCCATGTTTCATTGCCCAACTAGGTAATATCATCAGCACGAGCGAGCGTAGGATTTGCTCCTTGTTTAAATCCAGTAGTTTGCTCCCCCAGTGTGGTGGCAAGTTTTCTCCTTGGTAGTTCCTTGATTAGAGTGTTGTTTTGTGCTTGGTTGTTTGCCTGGTTCTGATCCCTGCTTATCTGGGTATTGGTTGCTGAAGAAGATGTGTTCTGGTCTTTTTGTTTCCTTCTTAACTTTTTTATTGTCTCTTTTGAATGGTGAAATGTGGTTTATGTAAAGGACTCTACAATACTCTAGGACTCCAGTTCAATCTTCTTCCAAAGAAATTCAAATCTGGAACATTTAACACCTTGGAAAACTGTGCATCATGTAATAATATATCTCCTGTTGTAAAATAAATAAATAAATTGTTCACTAATAGTTTTAATTTAATCAACTAATCATAAATTAACTGGCCCAAATGACTTCACAGCCTTTTTTACAAGAAACTGGGAGATATAATATCTTCATTCTAAAATTAGCTACTCTTTTTAGCTGTATAGTACCATAAGAAAGAGTTTAATTTCATATCATGGACAAAGTCTAGAGTAATCCTGCCTCTTAAACCAAATAAAGATTAAAAAAAACTTTGTAGAATCTTTTGGTCCTATAGTTTTGCTCAATCAAGATTTAAAGTTTTTTACAGCTTGTTTGGCAAGAAGGCTAAATTCTTTCAGAGAGTACTATATAAATGCTAATCAAACAGAATTTATTAAAGGCACAAAGATTGCAGATCCAATTTGCCACATTCTGAATTGCACGCATTGCTGTAGACATACTAAAATTCCCTTAAGTATTCTTATCTTAGATATTTTTAAACCCTTTGATCAACTGCAATAGCTGCCGTTGATTATATTGGTGGAAAATCTTCAAATAGAAATTGGATTAATTAATATTCCTGAACAAATATATGCTGAATCCTTTGCAACAATTCAAATAAGTTTCTGGAATACAGAATCATTTGCCATTCCTAGGAGCACAAAGCAGAAATGACTGCTATTTCCCTTATTATTTACATTTGTAATTGAAGCTTTAGCTCAAGCTATTAGATATAACGAGATTATCAGAGACCTCTTAATCAACAAAACTAAACATAAGTTCAGTCTTTCTGCACATGAGTAATATTACCAAATCCTATCTGTGCAACTGATAAGAGTTACATGTTCTAGAATTGAGCCAAAATGTCAGCACAGACTTTTAAAATTCCCTGAAAAGTATAAATAAATATAATATTTAGGAGTTAAAAAAACTATTTTAGTTTTGTGAATTAAATTTCATTCCTGCTTTGCTTCTTAAACTTTGCTTTTTAAAATGAGAAATGAGAAATGGGAAAACATAAAGTTATGACTCAGAAAAATTGTGGCAATTAGAATAATTTTATTCTCTAAATTATATTAATTTAAAGTTATAGAATAGAATAGAATAGAATAGAATAGAATAGAATAGAATAGAGCTGGAAGGGACCTTGGAGGTCTTCTAGTCCAGCCCCCTGCTCTTAGACTATGTCAACAAAATATTTATTAATGTTATACTTGCTGGAAAAAGTCAAGGCTTTATAAAAACAAAAGTGTTATATTTAAAAAAATCCCAGGATGATATCCCAGGTTATCCTAGGAATTCCAAATTTATATTTTTATAATGTGGATTTCCAGTTACAAAATATCATGTGATTATTAGCAGAGATTGAAATTAAAATTTGGGTTGAAAAACTCCTAATTCCTACCAGATTCCATTAAAAGATTTAAAGCTGATTACAGCCTTTATTGTAGTGCTAATTTTAAAATCTGAGTGAAATCTGGGAAACATGGTTAAAGACTTAGCTCCTCCTTGTTCTCTCCTTATTTCTATTTTTAACTATCCTAAATTCCCTTTATCTGTTGCTATATTTTACAAACCAAAGATCAATCATAAATTATACAAACTGAAGCAATTTCACCATTCTGGCAATCCTATTAATTGAGAGTTGATAATTAATGAATTAACTTCTTCAAAATGTGCTTGGCTATTTCGGTTGCAATTTAGATCCTTCAGAAATAAAAGCTCAAGCACACCCTTGATAAACTTTGAAGTAGGAGTACTGAATCATTCAGATTCATCTAAAGGACTTATCTCTATATTATCTAATATTATCACAGCACACCCATCCCTGCCTCTAATTGGTTTGAAAATGTCTTGAGATAAATATTTCCAACAAGAAATTAAGAATCAAAAAGTGGAACAAAATATGGATGGAAGCCAGTGTCATCATTCTGAGTCCAAATTAAAGAAAATATTCTTAAACTATTCCATAGACGGTATATGGCTCCTTATAAACTAGTACTGTATGCATGAATTTAAAAAAGAGAAAAAATCCCCTCTTTTGTTGGATTGGCAGTGAACAAAAGAAAACTTATTTCCACTTGTAGTGATCACGTCCCCATATCTTTTTTTTCTGATCAGTGTTTCTGGAAATTAGAAAAGTTATAAATAAAAAAATTCTTTCTGAATGTATTTTAGAGTCTCACAAAAATATTTTCTCTAAAGAATTTGTGATATTTTTGTTGACTGCAGCTAGAATGTCCATAACTAAACAGAGGAAAGGTAAAACTGTAATCTATTGTTGCTATGACATATCACCATTGCTATGAAATTGACCTGCATTCTTCCCTCTGTTCTGGTCAAAGTAAAGTTAAAACCTTCTCAGATATACAGTCTGATTTTATCTTATGCTAACCAGGATAACCATAATTGTTTTATGCCAGATAAATATAATAATGTGTGGTAGAAATATTAAAGACTTATTAATATGTGGGTTTACTCATTGTTTTTCTTGTCTTCCTTTTTAACCCTTGTATGTATGCATTGAGTTTTGCTGTGCTGCTTGTAATTTTTTTGAACTAAAATAATAAAAAAAAATCCATCATAAAAAATTAAATCATTCAATCTGATCAATAAATTCATTCGTCCCACTTTCCAGCCAATTATTGACTTCTGAAGAAGCAGTTATGAAAATCAGATGCAGGATTTATTCTTGAGTGCTAAAAAGAAAAAGGCGGGTGCTTGTCCTGATGCAAAGGAGATACCTGGAAGATGAGAGAAAGAGAGAGAGAGAGAGAGAGAAAGAGAGTCTCTCTCTCTCTCTCTCTCTCTCTCTCTCTCTCTCTCATCTTCCAGGTAGAGACAGAGACAGAGAGAGAGAGACAGAGAGAGAGAGACAGAGAGAGCAAGAGAGAGAGAGAGAAACACATACACATACAAGGGGTGGGAGGGAGGGAGGGAGAGAGAGAGAGAGAGAAAGAGAGAGAGAGAGAGAGAGAGATATGGGATGACTCTTATATACAAGGAGTCAAAAAGATTCAAGCCTTCAAACAAATTTAGAAAGGTTGTGTCAGCTTTCAGAGGCCAGACCGGAAAAGTGGTCAGATAAGCTATTTTTCCTTTATTGTAAGGTTAAATTAATAGCATCTTGCAAGTCTGAAAGTGTATCTCTCCCTCCCATCCTCTTTACACCCAAGAAGCTAGGAAGGTTCTGAGAACCCGAGTTTCTTAGCCCAACCACATCCCTGATGCAAGCTAAGTTGCCTTTTGTTTGACCATTCCTTTGACTGCATCTCTTCACTTTGTCTCCCAAGGTCATTCCCCCCATACCATCATAGTTTGGTTCTGGCTCATTCCTAGGACTGCGGGGAATACAGCCATGCCTCTGGAGAAACCATGAAATCTGGGCTGTGGGATGCTTAGACAGATGTATACATGTGTTACACTCTGACAAATGTGAATCAGAAGCATATGCCTTTAGTCATTTCTTCTACCACACTTCTCATAAAGAGCAATGTTGGCTGCTGCAGCCTTCTGGCAGAGTTGCTTTTTTAAATACAGATAATCTTTTCTCTCAATGCCATTATCATTAAGAGATACTTAATGATGAGCATTCCTCTTAACTAATTGATTTATCCTCGTCTTTTACTACAATTCTTTGTTGTCTGCTATTATTACCAGGGTGATGCCAAATAGTTCTCTCTTGTTTAGCAGACATTTGTTGAATACAGCTGTCTTACATTGGTTAGGTTCCTGATGTCTTAGTTAATAGCTTAAAATAACAGTTTAGCAAAACATATCAGGTCAGCTTTTTAGTTGGACCATTGGCCCAATACTCTCAACACTGACTCCGGAGTTTTCTGTGGACTGGAGCAGGATGTTGGTTGGTTTATTTTCAAACTCTACCTGAAGATATCAGGGACTGCACCTGAGAACTTATGTATGCTAAGCATATACTCATGTCCTGACATCTGTGGAGCCCAGACAGCATGAGTTGACAAGAAATGACTCACAAATTACATGTAATAACTGACTAAAATGTATAATCTCTTCTACATAACAACTTCTACTAAACAGTGCTATAACAGTTTTTAGTTTTTCTTAAGCGTGCCTTAAATCTCATACATGTGAGTGAGCTGATTATAGATGTGTGTAGGAGCCTTTTGGACAGTCCATCCATCCTTCACGCTAGTGTCATCCAAGCCTGAGAATGCTCGCTCCTCACCTATTTAAATAGCAAATAACTTAAGTAAACTTCCCACACTGAATATAGCTTTCATCAGCCAAAAGAGGCAACCTCCAGTTGCCCACTTAAGTGCCTATGTGTATTTCCAGTTCTGAACTGCAACAGCAGAAGATTTAACAAACATCTGGCAGACCACCCACCATCCATGAATAACAGGCTGTGTTCAACTCACCACAGATTTTATGACCACAAATTTTATGGGCCTGCTGAGCTAAGTTCCTTTCATCTATTTCCCTCTTTGGTTGTTTATTTGCTTGTTTTAGACAGAATTAGCTGCATATATAAAAATTTGCCCAGTCCTTTTGCTAGTTAGGTTTTGAGAGACAATACATTCATACAGATGTAACAATGTACACAGATGCTGTGTGTATGATAATCATAGCATGAGAAAAAACAACAACAATTGTTTCTATAAAATTTTTCAAGAATGTTTGCATGAGCAAGGCTTACCGGAAAACATGACTACAATTCCTGGAAAATGCACAGGATAAGTGTTAAAAGCAAGTATGTGACTGATGTTCCTACTTCAAGAATGTTAGAATAATTTCTTATGATATACCCTCCAATACCCCCGAATTCATTACCTATTATTTGCTAGTGTATTGAGAGCTAGAGATTACCTGGTGGCTTTGATAAGGCAGTGTGCTCTATTCCTCCTGCTTTAAAAAAGAAATCAATCTTTGTGATGGGGAATTAATTAATAGAATATTTAATTGAAAGGTATATGACCAAAGTGTATTGGACAAAAAAAGGTTTTATTGTGACTTTTGTGGCATGTATTTATTTGTTTGAACTTATGCTTGAAATAATGGGAAATGTACTACGAGTTTCTTCCATTCTTCTTATTGATGTTACTTCCTCTCTTCATTTCTTTCTTCCTTCTCTTACATGAACATACATACACACTGCACATAGAAGATACAGGTAGTCTTCAACTTAAAACCATTTGTTTGATAATTGTTCAAAGTTACAATGACACTTAGAAAGTTACTTACTGTATGACCAGACCTCATACTTGCAACTATTGAAGTGTCCCCATGGTCACATGATCAAAACGTGAACACTTGGTAACTGGCATGTATTTATGATCGTTGCAGCATCCTGGGATCATGTGATCACCATTTGCAATCTGCTCAGCCATCTTCCAACAAGCAAAGTCACTGGAGGAAGCCAAATTTTCTTAACCATGTGATTTTTTAGCTTGAAGAGCCATGGTGGTGCAGTGGTTAGAATACATTCTGTACTGCAGGCTACTTCTGCTGACTGCCAGCTGCCAGCAGTTCAATTCTCACTGGCTCAAGGTTGACTCAGCCTTCCATCCTTCCAAGTTTGGTAAAATGAGGGACCCAGATTGTTGGGGGCAATATACCGTGAAGTGGTATATGAATCTAAGTGCTATTGCTATTGACAAGCATGGCAAAAAGGTCATAAAATTGGGCATGACTCACTTAACTGATTTGCTTAGCAACAGAAATTCTGGTCACAATTGTGTTCATGTCAAGGACTATCTGTACGTACACATAATCACACACACACACACACACATTTACATATTTGTAAAGTTTATCGGTGGTTTCTACAATTTTCCTTTCTTTTGTCAGGTATTTATTGGACTGTGAGTGATGCTTTGTCCTATTTTCCCATGTCTAGAAAGATATTTATAATGAAATGCTTTCCTGCATGATGTGCAAACCTTCCATAACCCTTAGGGAATCATCTTTCAAAGGCCAAGAAAAGAGTTATTTCCACCAGTGCAACCATGAAGACCATTTTTTAAATACCATGAAATTGGTTCAAAAGAATTGTTTCTCAACTTATTATTGTTAAGAAGAAAGTGTAGACTGGCCTTGATCAATGCTTTGGAGAAAAGGCGGAATGAGTTATCATTCAAAAGAACAAGCACTTACAGAGAAATACAATGGGCCCAGACATTTGTATTAGTCCAAAGGTTGAACATATTTTGTGATATTTGTTGCACAGAAATGAAAATATTCATTCTAATCCCCCCCAAGTTATAGCAAATGGACTACTGGAGTAATTTACACCAGGGGTCCCCAACCCCTGGTCTGTGGACAAGTAACGGGCCGCGGCATGCCAGCAACCAATCCGCACTAATAAGCAACGCCCCATCCGCGGGATGCAGGCAGCACACAAAACCACACACTCTCCGGTCCATGGAAAAACCTTTCTCCACAGAACCGGTCTCTGGTGCCCAAAAGGTTGGGGACCTCTGATTTACAGTATAAGAGCCTGTCACCTTATCTGGTACTCTTTTCATAAATCCTAATAAATATATAATCAAGGGTTTATGGCAACTGAACTCCAATACATTTGGAGAGCATCAATTGGAGAAGATTGAAGCAAAAAATGTGCTCCGTTTATACTGGTAGTGAACTGGAGTACATGAAATGGAAGGGAGACAAGGAAGCTTGCTTGATGAAAGAATTTCCATCGATGCCACACAGTTTCTGATTCCTACCAATTTTCTTCTAGGCCCCTTTTAGCATCCTGAAGCCTGAATAATGTTATTTTAAGTAGTCTTAGGTCCAGATAAATCCATTTTGGGGTTAGGGATGTTGCCGAAGGGAGCAAATGGGAAAATGCATTTCAAATGTTGGATGTTACATTCAATTACCTACTTATTGGTCAACTTGCCATGTACTAGATTTTAAATGAGTATTCTCTTTGGAAGATGAGGACATATCTAGCTCCAATGGCAAAATGCATATAACAGATTGAAGCAATGGAATCTGGATATATGAAAATGAAAGAGCACGTGCATATTGTAATAATTTATAGTTCCAATTATTTAAAAGAGCAAGGCAGGTACCCTTATCCTTTTCCCTTGTTCTCTGGAAAGAGGGAATAGATATAAATAAACTGAATGAATGCATCAGTTTATTTGAGCTGGCAGGGTTGTCCAATTAATTAAACAAATATGTTAATCCAAAGGTCTGTGTATGAATGCATTTTCATGATTTTTCAGCAGTTCAGATTCCAGTTAATTGAGTTTATTGTTTCATTAATCTAATAAGGACTGAGAACATTCAGTCTGCTCAAGATCAGGAAGAAACTAACCAATGAGCTTAATGGATGAGGAAGTAGTATACCAGTTTGGTGCAGTGGTTGAGGTACTGGCCAAGAAGCAAGAAAACTGAGTTCTAGTCCTGCCTTAGGCATGAAAGCCACTTGTATCATCTTGGACCAGTCACTGTTCCTCAACCCAATCCACCTCATGGTTGTTGTGAGGAAAACAGGAGCAGGAGAGAGTATTCCCCACATTGAATTATTTATATATAATAAAGGCAGGATTTTTAAAAAAAAGATTAATCTCCTTCTAGCTATATTGTTTTTCAAGTCTCTTCTCACAAACCCCATCAATACACGTTAATGAGGATAAATTGTTTTCTAGCTTCCAAACCGTACGGCTATAACTTAATATACAGATGTGTGTTTGAGAAGGTCAAGAAAGATCTTTAAACACAACTGTACATAATATAATTACTCTGATAGGTACTTCTATATATTTGATAGGTTTATACTATAGCGGAAAGCCCAGAAGCAGCATATATTCTAAAATAATACTTTTCCTTGCTAGCCTTTACAAGAGAGATTTGACACGTGTAAAATGGGACATATGACATCCTAAACATACCTGACATCAGTACAGCCTGGCAATGTGTTGCCGAAATTAAAATATTGGACTAGAATTTCGGGACCTAGGGTCAAATCTACCCAATGGAATATCATTGACTAATTTTGGATTAGGCACTATGCCTTGGCCATACTTCCCTGAGAGGATTGTTCTGGAAAAAAACAGGAGAAGGAAGTAACCTGCAATCCATCTAAAACTTCTGGAGGATGAATTATAAATAAAATAAACAAGGAAAGTAAATAGTAATTGAGAAAGTCTCAAATACTACAGCCAGCAATTATGCACATTTAATTTATAACAAGCCTTGTTTGCTGGCAATTCTAAATGTTCTCAGTTGACCCAATTTTCCCCTTTACCTTCAAAATCAGTATCCTAACATGGTATTTACAGTTTAAGGAAGAATGAAAGCAAAATTTACACTAATTGATGGCATCCTGATTTACATTTGACTTCTAGTAAATCCACTGAAATCAGTAACATAGATAACACCGTCTCATCAGATTCAAGCTAATTGAAGTCTCTCTCATTCTCTCTCTGGGTGAGAGAGTTCACATTACCAATTTTCATAAGTTTCATTTGACTATGCCAGAAAAACACGAGTTGCTGTACATAATCTAATTTTATGCAAACGTCAAATGAAAGCAATATTGCTTTACTAGGGACCATTTTTCTCCAAGTTACAATTAAAGTAAAATAAACAGGTTATTTAAGTTTACTATAAAAATAAACTTTATACTTATTGGAATCTGTATCTGATGATAGGAGAAAAGAATTTAAGGTTTAACTACAGCCTTATATGTTCATGACTAGTAGTCATCTTGTTGCTTGTACACTTGTTGTTGTTCTTAGTTGCGAAGTTGTGTCCAACCCATCGTGACCCCATGGACAACGTTCCTCCAGGCCTTCCTGCCCTCTACCATCTTCTGGAGTCCATTTAAGCTCACGCCTGCTTGTACCCTAGACCTATCAAATCTGAGCTGCAAAATTTCAGAGAAGCACTACATGGCAGCAAAGAGATAGGGGGGAAAAACAAACCAGTATTCTACTGCCATGAAGTGGTTGTCCAGAATGCTGCAGACTAGATTGATAGCCCTGTTTATCCAAGCACTTAACACCTCAAAAACCAAGATCATGGTCATTAGCAAACAACCCGTTAATTTACCACCAATAAATTTAGAAGGAATACCACTAGAAAAAGTTGAAAGGATCACGCACCTCAGTTCTAATCTACATGAAAGCTCGAACAGCATTCTTCAAAATGAAAAAGGTCTTCTGCAGTCACGACATAAGCCTAAGACTGAAAATCAGGCTTGTCAGATGCTATATTTTTTCTATCCTGCTCTATGGAGTAGAGAGTTGGTCTCTGACAGAAGGCCACCTGAAGAGACTAGAAGCATTTGAAATGTGGATTTACAAGCGGCTGTTACGTATAAGCTGGGTTGATAAGATCAGAAATGAGGAGGTGATAAGCTGCCTGGGAAAGCCAAGGGAAATCATAAAACAATTAAAAAACGAAAATTAGAATATTTCGGACATGTGATGCGACACCTAGAAAAATACGGCATACTCCATTTAATCCTCCAGGGAAATATTGAAGGCAGACAAGGTCCAGGCAAAAGAAGAACATCATGGCTTCGAAATCTAAGGGACTGGTTTGGACAAAACTCAGCAGCACTTTTTTGTGCGGCTGCTGATAAAAACAGGATCGCCAACATGATCGCCAACGTCCGATAACGGATATGGCACAAGAAGAAGATCCAAGCACTTAACATCATATCTGCCCAGCTTCATGCATATCCAACTTTGCTGCAGACTAATCTTAAACCATACATTAATAAAACCAGGAGATGAGTTGATCTGTAAAACAAACTGAAATAAAAGGAATACTTGCCAACAAGTCTGCAGAATATTACAAGGTGAAGAGGAAGTTTTAAAGCAGACATGTCAAACTCGTCACGTGACGTCGCGAACGTATCGGGACAGTTTTGCCATTGCTGGCAATGGGGTGGGTGCGGCTTCCATGTGACGCGTCTGGCCTGCGGGCCGGCAGTTTGACACCCCTGCTTTAAAGAAATAGAATTTTTCACAACAGTCAGTGATTGCCCTGTTGGATCAGACTTCAGAATCAGCAAGAGGTAGTATTGCATTATCATTCAGAAGTCTTAAGAAACCAGCATTTTAAAATCCAAATAATGTCGTAGTACAGATATAACAGCAGCATCCAGAAAAACATGGCATGATTAAAACATGTTCTGGTGGATAAAAATTCTGCTTTCCATTAATGAACATACAATGAAAGCCATAAATTTTTTGCAAACGAGAGCTGGTTCTTCTTTTCAAAGTCATGGTTTGATGGAAATGAACATCACATTTCCACAGGCCATAGGAAATAACCTCCAGCTTCCTTCAAAGTCAAACTCTCGACTCCAGCAAAAAAATAAAGGAGTATTTTCCTCTGTCTCTTCAGAAGAGCAGTAAGTAAACATTACAGACTGTCGTCACGGGTTTAAACCAGAGAATTTTTCCTTCTTACATGTGCCATGAGATGTGCTTGATTTGCTTCCAATTAATGGTGTTTTCATAACATTTGTTTAATTGTGACCTGAGGGTGAGCTGAAGTTTCATGCTGCTTCACAATAGCTCATTAGGCCTTAGTCACAGCTTCTTGAACAACTGAAGAAATATGTTAGGAAGATTCTTTTCTTTTTCTTTTTTTAATTAGCAGGGAACTGGGGTAAGAAGAACCAAATATAACTCCCAAACATATTAAATGATTCACTTCCTTTACTATCCCACCAGCCTCACTAGATTTTTGGAGTATTTATTTCTTCTCCCTTGCAATGGCATTAGAGCAATGGATACATTCTCTTTTTATGTATTTTGAAAGTGACTCATTTTGACATCACATTATAAATATCAAATAATTTCACAGCAGATGACATTACTGTTTTTAATTATTGGGAAGGAAAATGGGCTAAATTTCAAGGTTAAAATAAGGAGCCACTTCAGGATTTATTTCTTTTTTATTTTATTTACATCCTGCCTTTTCTCTGGAGGATCAAACCAAATATAATATATATATATATTTCTCCCTCTTCCAATTTTTCATCACTTGTAAGTAAGTTGGTCAGAGAATAAATAACTGGATCCTTAGACATCTAGAGAATTTCCATAGGTCAGGGCAGAGTTAAACCTAAATTTTCCTTGTCTAGTTCCACATTTTAATCAATATGCCCACCCTGACTTTTTTCTTCTTCTTGTGAAGAGGTAAACATATAACTAAAATTATTACTATATTTTCTTTTTAATTAGAATACAAAACACAAAAGTATGGAAGAGGTTATTTTTCTGTGGGATTTTAGTGTCTATACTTTGAGTTTTTCCCTTTTCATTTATTTTTCTCCACTTTCATTTTTATGGTCTCTTTTGATGTTTTGTACAATCACTTCTGACATTATGCAGAATTAAGATGTGCCAAACAGTAATTATGAGGAAAGAATAAATAATAGGGGAAATGTGAAAAGTTATTTTGTATAGCATAGACCAGAATATTTAAACACTACATTAAAAAATAGTGACATACTGTTCATGAGGAGGAAAAAGCCCTATGTCCACTGATGAAAAATATCTTTATTAGGAGAGAATGTCCTAATAGCTTTATTAGGAGAAATAAAGTGCCAAAATGTCATCAAAGAAGTCTCACCATCACTTTTAATTACTTGATCCATTAGGGCAGGTCCTTTCTAAATCTCTTTGTCTGATCATTACACCACCAGAGTCCTTCCTCTCTTATGCAATTGCTTGCTAGGTAGCATCTTTTCCCCACTTTCCCCAAGGTCATTGGCATATTTCATTACAGATGGAATAGAATCAGGGGTGTCAAACTGCCAGCCCGCGGGCCGAACGTGTCACCAGGAAACCGCACCTACCCTATTGCCGGCAATGGGAAAAAAGCTCCGATACGTTGTGCGACGTCACGTGACATTGTGAGTTTGATATGTCTGGAATAGATGAATGAATAAATCATACACAGCAATAACTACCAAACTCAATGGGCTGGAATCTTGGTATCCAAAAGTTAGTCCAGCATTACCTTTACTCATTATAATAGTTTCCTTAAAGGGGTGATGCATTTTCTTTTTTCTTTTTAAAACAAATTTTATTGGTTTTTTAGTTTCTTAGAACAACATATTCAGGACACACCGTGGTGCTGGGGTAATCAAATAGCCCAAAACAAAACATATGTACATAATACAATCAATACATCAAATATTCCCTCTCTTTTCCCCTCAAATAGCATAGTATATTTAAAATAAGGGGTGATGCATTTTCAATCACATAGTATATATCCAAACTTTTTGACTGTACAAAATACAATCCAACTCTTTCTTGGCCATAATTGCCAGAAAGAAAGAAAGGAAGAAAGAAAGAAAGAAAGAAAGAAAGAAAGAAAGAAAGAAAGAAAGAAAGAAAGAAAGAAAGAAAGAAAGAAAGACTCTTTCAATGACTTGAACTCTCTTAGATTGCCACTTTGCTGGTCCTGATCCAAATCACTGCTCAACCTTTCCTAAACATAGCCTCCATGAATAGTCTGTCAAATCTGCAGAATGGAGGTTGTAGTATTGTAATCAAAGCCCATCCTCTTTTATACATGGGGTGATACTGCAGTGATGGACCAATTCATTGTATGGAACTTTGACTATGATGCCAAACTCACCAGCTTGGAGATTTTGATCTCACCCCATAGAAATCCATGCCATGAGCATGTGCAGGAGGGAATCAAAAGAAGTTAAGATGGTGGATCTTATTATTTGATTAAAGCCCTGCACATTTTTTATAATAACCACTACCCTCACTATGTTGTCATCGCCTATCTTTTTATCTTTGAAATGGTGGAAAATGTGTTATAATAAAAGCATTCAACATTTTACTTAAAGCCAAAACTCCTTCCAGAAGACATTAAGCACAAAATCCTCTAGTAACTAGAGTCTAGTCCAATATCAAATCCTAAGTACTGTTTGTAATGCTGTATATGAACTTCAGAGTCCCAAATGTCATGAAACTAAATATCTAAAATAATGCACATTTTTTTTACATGATTCTATCCAGCCAATAGAAGCTGCTGGAGATTTCATGCACTGAAGCCTCTTTGATACCCATTTCCTGTTTTGTGGAATTCTTTCCTGCTTGAGGCTGTCAGCCCTCAGATATTGGTTTTAGTTATTTAATAGTTGAGTTGCCATATACCATATTTTAAATACTGTATTGCTGAGATCATTGAGAATGTTCCTTTGTTTTCAATTATTTTTGTTATTTACTTCAAGTGCTTTTTTAAAATAAAAAACATGGTAAACATATTTTTAATTAATAATTTCAAGCCCCTTCAGAAAACTGAGGTGGCCCGGGCATAACTTAGAAAGTGTAACTAGGTTTATGGAATACATCATGGATGTAGATAAAGTTAGGTTCTCTTCCTTTCCTTTCTCCCTTTTTTTGATGGTATGTAACATTTCTGGTTTGTTTTACTTCTGTATTATAGGGAGTGCTCTTTAAAAACATATCCTCAGTCCTCAGTCACTGATATGATGATAATTAAAATTCCCTCTTTGTTACAATTTTTTTCCTGATGCAAAATGCAACTGCATAAATAATACGTAAACTAATCAGCATGTATGCTGTGCTTTTGATTAATGACTTCTTAATGCTGTTGAAGTGCCGGGTTGTTCAGTTTAATTAAATATCAGAGTACCAAAAATGTCTGCAGTCAGTTATATTATTTATTTAAATATCAATTGTCACACCATTTATACATGGAATGTTTTGTCTATTTTGCATAGCAAAGCTATTAAACTTCTAAGAAAGAACAGTAGAGCAACACAGTCACTAATTTCTAAGGTATGTGTATGATTTTTATTAAACTCAAATAAATCATATAAAGATTATTATCACTGTCACAAAAAATATAAAGTAAGTTGTTTATTCAGTGATATTTCTTTTTTGCACAAAGTTCCATAAACATTGTTTCCTAAATAAATATATATTTCCAATTTGAATTAGTTTATTACATGAATAAGGCTAAGGAGAGAAAACAAGAAAGTACCTGACCTTTCTTGTTTACGGTGAATTTCATACAGAAGCAATGTCTCTTAACTCACCTTAAAATCATCCATGTACAATCACAAACTTTTATAGAGTATATCCTGGTTAATAGATCAGGCATTGAGTTACACTGATTTTTCAACATCTCATAAAATAAACTTTAGAATAGAATAGAGCTGGAAGGGTCCTTGGAGGTCCAGCCCCCTGCTCAAGCAGGAGAACCTATACCATCACAGACAGGTGAATGTCTAGTCTCTTCTTAAAAATCTCCAGTGATGGAACACCCATGATTTCTGGGGCTAAGCTGTTCCACTGGTTGATTGTCCTCACTGTCAGGAAGTTTCTCCTTAATTCCAGGTTGCTTCTCTCTTTGACAGTTTCCAACCATTGTTTCTTGTCCTTCCCTCTGGTGCTTTGGTGAACAACCTGGCCCCCTCTGCCTTGTGGCAGCCCCCCAAATACTGGAACACTGCTATCATGTCTCCCCTATTTCTTCTTTTATTTAGACTAGCCAAACCCAAGACCCATAGCCATTCTTCATATGTTTTAGTCTCCAGGCCTTTGATCATCTTAGGTGGTTTAGTTTTTTCAAACTCTCAACATCTTTTTTGTGATTTGGTGACCAAAATTGGCTGCAGTATTCCAAGTGTGGTCTTACTAGGGTTTTATAAAGTGGTACTAATACTTCGTGTGATCTTGATTCGATGCCTCTGTTTATACAGCCCAGGATTGTATTAGCTTTTTTGGTTGCTGCTGCACACTGCTGGCTCATAGTCAAGTGATTGTCCACTAGGACTCCTGTTTTTAAGCCAGGTCTCACCCAATCTGTATTTGTGCCTTTGGTTTTTCCTGCCTAAGTGTAAAACTTTGCTTTTCTCCACAAAAGTTCACAAATGTTTATACCACAACATACTAAGTGTTGAGCTAATTCTTCATATTGGTTCTTACCAGTGTTTTTTTTGTAAAAAAAAAAAAAAAAAAGTGCCGGAACTCACACACGTCATACAACCCGCCTTGCCTACCCTACAAGGTTCCATCCAAAAAAGGTGCCGGAACTCCGTTCTGGGCGTTCTATGACAAAAAAAGCCCTGGTTCTTGCTCATAATGATCTTACTCTGTCCTAGATTCTATCATAACCTTTTATAAATCAATACTTCCTATGGAGCCATAGCTATTTCACTAAGCATGACTGCATGGTATCTATGAATGCATTAAGCATAACTTCCCAGTTTTGGGGAGTTTGGCTTTGCTTTTTCTACAATGGATTCCTGTAAATCTGAAGGCTTTTCTAATTCTTAAAACAGATGTTCTAGGATTCTTTTTTACAACCTTTGGGACCAACTGTGCAATTACTGACTTCCAAACGTGTAAATATCCTACTTAGGTATGACACGAGAACCTAGACTATCTGCCAGCAAACAGAAACCCATGGGAAGCATGCAAAAACTGTCTACTCTCACTTTAAAAAAATGACTTATTTTCTTACAATCTGATGCCCTATTTAACTTGTTACCCTAGACAACTACTTAGTTCACCTGTCTGGACAAGCTATGTCTGCATAAACAGAAAACTCATAACATACAATTATTATTATTTAGTGTATGCTGTTGGTACATAAAATCCAGGCATCTACAATTTTATTACAGAGTTGTTTGGCTGCCTAGATTTGCTAGTTCATTCAGTTCATGCTCATGCACTATGGGGGGCAAACTAGATCTGCACACAGACCAGCTAATGGCATTCTGTGGGAGTGTCAGCATCATCTGAGGCATTTTTCCCACTGGTTTTTGCCTCAATTTGGAGTGGTCCAGCACCAGTTGGTTTTTTGCTTCCATTGTTAATCCCAGTGGAATGGTACCTATTTATCTAATTATATTTGCATGCTTTTGAACTGCTAGGTTGACAGAAACTGAGATGAGTGATAGACGCTTACTTCATCACATAGTGCTAGGGCTCAAACTGATGGAGTGCAGAGAGCCAACATTCTCCAGTCAACAAATCCAGAATCTTTAAGCCACTGAACCAGGGTCTAGGACAGGGGTAGGCAACCTCGGCTCTTTTATGACTCATGGACTTCAACTCCCAGAATTCCTGAGTCAGAAGTCCATGAGTCATAAAAGAGCCGAGGTTGCCTACCCCTGGTCTAGGACAACTCGGTGTGGTCAACTTGTCATGGCCAGCTTGCCATAGGCAACTTGCTGTGTCCAACTCGCTGCAGGACAACTTGCCACAGGCAACTTGCCATGGGATACCTCACTGCAGGACAAGAGTTACACTAATATCAATATCAAGAAATAGTGGAATCATTAAAGAAAAGATGCAGGAGGGACAAAATAAAATGTGAATGACAAAAATTAAAATATTTTTTTTAATTATTGTAAATACTTGAATTGTTGAATTGTCCCACAGCAAATTGTCCTAGAGTGAGTTGGCCATGGCGAGTTGTCCCATGGCAAGTTGGCCATGGCAAATTGTCTACATCAAGTTGGCCAAGGCAAGTTGGCCTATAGCAAGCTGGCTGCACCAAGTTATCCTATTTTGGCTGAGCCACCCCACCACTATAAAATACAGTTAACTTCATATTACTTTTGAGCGAAAACAGGAAAAACAAGCTACCATTCCTGAAAAGTTAATATGAAATTGAAGCACAAGCCAGGTAGTGTAAAAAATCAATAACATTAAATCACATTAGTAATGCAACGTAACTAATGTGACACTTCTTCATGTAATTCCTTATCCAGCAAATTCAGATATTAATCTTGGAAGATATTTTTTATATTAATAGCAACCAATTTAGTGCTATCACCTAGTACTTAGGAAACATTCTGATTTCTTTATTATGGTTAATATTAGTTTGTTGACTTCAAGACTTTTCCCCAAAAATCTGAAGCCCTACTCTAGATACTTTTCACAGTTCTGCTAATATAAACTTCTACATTCTACCCTTGCATATTAAAGAGAGTTCAACTTTCAACTAAAAGGAATCTGTGTAAAGATATACTTAATAATCTGTGTATTGTTATAAAGTTGTACTGTACTCAAATGCGTCTGGAGCATGAAGACTAAGTTGAAAAACTGGAGAGCACATGGCGGGGCATAGGCATTTATAAGCTCGGACTTAGTCTTGATTGGAGCAGGAAGGATAAGATAACCCATTGGTGAATTCTCCATCATCATGCTGAGAAAAGGCGTTCAGGTAAGACAACGCCCCATTTCAAAAACTCTTACAACACTGTAAAGAAGCCCAACTGCATACAATATTGCTAATGCAGGTAGAGAGCAGGAAGCATAAGAGAATAATAACTTGCATAATACTAGCATTATGTGTAGCCATGGAAAGGTGTAAAGAACTTTATGGGGGGAAAGTTCCGATATGTTGCACGACGTCACGTAACATCGCAAGTTTGACATGTCTGCTTAAATTGATATAAATAATTTTACTTTGTCTCATTATGAGAAGTAACTTCAGAAGCACTTCTCAGCTACTTAAAGAAAATCAAAGAGGAAAATCATCCCATTGGAAAAGTTAGTGTTGTTTGTATTTGTATTTTTCTTATGATAAACAATGGGAGAACAGAATCCCATTTTTTCCAGCTCTTACTTCAGAGACAGGTGCCAAGATAGATTGAATAATTTGAAAAATAAGTAAAAGAGATTTGGCTCTTCCAAAGCTCTGGGTTGTGTCTCTGAAAAAGATAAGATACTCTTGTACATCGAGTAAGAAATGTGGATAATCCAATTTGATTTGGACAACTGAAAGAGGAAGGAAGGAAGGAAGGAAGGAAGGAAGGAAGGAAGGAAGGAAGG
>NW_015386677.1:657457-697058 GCF_001527695.2 Protobothrops mucrosquamatus | reverse complement strand
ACAGTTGAAGGCACAATTTTTCTCGAAGCCATATTTGCAGTAAAATTCAAGTTGTTAAAAAGTCTTATAAGCAATTCAACCAAAGCAGATAATGCACCGGTTAAAAGTAGCAAAAGTTCCAGACCGGAAATCACTTTCACTTCTTGCTGAAAAGTATCAATCCATCGCCATTTTAAGTTCACTT
Source organism: Protobothrops mucrosquamatus (assembly GCF_001527695.2). Lineage (NCBI taxonomy): Eukaryota > Metazoa > Chordata > Lepidosauria > Squamata > Viperidae > Protobothrops > Protobothrops mucrosquamatus. The sequence goes on along the minus strand of NW_015386677.1, from coordinate 696,874 downwards.
TCCCTCAATCCACCTGAAGTACAGGGAAGAACTTATTATCCAAGTTAGAGTAGAGTCCAAGATAAAAAGCAAACTTCCAGGGTCGGTTCGTCTGCTTACAAGAAAAACTCACAGTTCGCTTTAAGTTGCAGCGGTGGCGGCGGCTTCTAGCTTCGCTACAGCGAAGGCGTCCTGGATCGTGGAGAAGCCCGGGGCTCCGGAGGAGTTCTCACCTACATCGTCCACAAGGGACGACTCGGGAACTCAACTCCTACCCCGGGCAGCTCACCTATCCCCTTATGCCCAGGGGAAAGGTATCAAGCTGTTTGACAGCTGGTGCTGGCTGTCAAAACGGCTTTTACGCAGAAACAGGCGGGAGGCAGCTACAGCTGCGTCCGACGAGGTCGCCTGCCACCGGAAGTCCCATTTGAAATCTGATTGACCTTAAATCATGAAAGCAGATTTGCCCCTTTTAATTTAGACATTAAGCACCATTGGCAGTCATTTTAATATCCTTAGTAATGTCCACTTTTTCACAGAAAGTTTTGTCAAGGCTTTCTCTATATTTGTACTAACTGCACTGATAATCAAGTTACATATATTTGTATTTCTGCATCCTTTTCACTGTTTTATCCAATGACAAATGCTAATTCCTATGCAAGCTCTGATCTATGGACAAAACCCTTTCCCTCTTCTTTGGGTTGAAAAAGTATTGCCTTGAAACAACACTGGGCTCTTGTCCTATCACATATAATGGCCTGGAAGTCTGCACCCATTACTTATACGTCTGCAATGTCTTCATTTATTTCCAAGCTGCATTACCCAAACTCATTAAGCATGCCTTTTTTTTTACTGATTAGTAATTGTACTTAAGCATGATTTTTAAAAAACAAACAAACCCTAAACTACGTTGAAAAAAAATTTCATCAGATTCAGACTGCAGATACGATTACATACTCATCAGATTACAGGTATTGATTGCCAGTTACTACACCTTAGCATTTGATACTGCCCAGATAACTAAACAGACACTATCTCATTTCTTTTGCAGTTAGCACTCTCAAGTGCATTTTATCTTCTTACACATTGCAAACAGTTTAGTGAGTTTAACTCTTTGGTTACGTTCAGTAAAATTACAACCCTCGGCTTGTGAGAACTTTTGGCTGTGAAAATTCAGGATAAGCATGGAAGTAAGAAATATCAGATTTCATTCTGAATATTTTCCATAGCTTTAAGTACTGTAGAAGTAGATTTTGCTTGTTTATTTAAGTTTTTTTTTTAATTGCACCCACTTACTCCAGCAAAGTCAACCATGTAGACTACAGGTTTGGTCAATCATAACTAAAACAATGAACCTATTAATAAACAACAAGAAAACCAACAATGTCATAATGATAAAACAGCCATTGGTACAAACATAAATGAACTTCAAAAAAGAATGCCAATTTGCAAAACCAGCTTCTTATATTACTTTTCAATTACTTCATATTCAAAGAAAATGAAAACTGTAAAATGATGGAGAGGCAGTTCCACAGTTGTGGGGCCACTAAAGAGAAGGTCCTGCCCAAGGTGATTCCACATGAGTCCGCCTATCTTGGTAATTACATCAAAGCATCTGTTGTTTAATGCTACTCTTTTTTTTATGATACTGTATTCTAATAATAGAATTTTAATAATTCTAACATTAAAAAGAGGAGGAAGAAAAGGAAAAGAAAATGGAAAAGGAAGAAAAAGAAGGAGAAAGAATACAGAGTTAGAATTGGCATTCAATCCAGAGTTTTGATTTTACTGGGGATAAAAATCTATTTCTTTGCCCATGTTGCATTCTTAATTTCCCTCTCAGTGTTTTAATCAACTATTCTAATTATTGTTATTTATAAATTAACTTTGGGTTATTGTATTTATTTGTGTTGGTTTGGCTGTTTTCCTATATTCGACTTTATCGTGTTTACTTTTTAACTTTTTTCGCATGGACCACTTTGTAGGTAGGCACTTATTAATTTTTTTAAAAAAGCACAGTGCTGTAAATAAGTAAAGAGGAAGAAGTAGTAGTGATTGGACAAGTCTAATGTCTGCCCAATCTTTGCTTAGTGTGTATCATTTGCTCTAGGCATATGTAATGACATCTTGTCCTTACTAAACTTTTCTGAAAATGCACATGGCGTATCAAATCCATCCCATTAAGATGAATACCACTGGTATTTCACTTGTGCTACACTATCCTCATTTGATCTCTTCAACGGTGTGTACTTCTGGCACATGATGAAAGATATAGTTCGGGATTGCTGGAAAAAAAAAAGATAGAAACCTCAACCGAGTACCTGCTAGAAGTATTGATGGACAGAGGTGTTGGTTTCTCATTTGGAACGGACACAAGAAACTGTGCCAGCCAGTTGTTGTTTTATTGTTGTTGTTAATATGAAATAGATTGCAGTATTTCACCACTTTCCAACCAAAGGTTTCAAAAAAATTTACTGAACGTACCTGGGATACACTTGCTTGTAAACATTGCAATCTTTACCAGGATGACAGTAAGCAGCACAAGTTTGCTTATCATCACAACTAGCATTGTGCATTCACCACCACTCCAGTTGTTTCCTTAATGTCTTTTCTTCCTTTTTTGAGGCATTTGATAGGTTGTAGTTTGGGGGCTTTTTTTCTCAGGCACATTGGTTTCTGAAGTATCACCTACAGCATATCAGGGATCCTCAACCTTGGCAACTTTAAGACTTGTGGACTTCAGCTCCCAGAATTCCTCAGCCAGCAAAGCTGATCCATTTTACCTTACAGCTTCTCAGCATGTATCATGTCATATTATTCAAAGAATTCCAGGTTCCTGATTTTAACACCTGGCTTTGAGCCCTCCTCTAGTGCCACTGGCATAATGGAATAATGCCAAGGTATCTGGTTACTTTTCTGTTCTGATTTTAAAAGCACATTGTTTTGCACAGCTGTGTGTACAACATTGTTAACGTCACGTGTAGCAATGTTTGTGAATAAATACCATATTTATTTAATATCATATATTAAACACTGTATGCATCAAGAATATGTTGTCTTTGTTACAATCCTTTTATTTTAAAAGCTCCAAAATACATAAAACCTAAATATCATGCCAGTCACTGTAAATCAGAAGTCACATCATTGCTATTCAGCCAAAGTTATTCTTATGCTCCCCACTCCCCAAAATATATTGGGAACACAATGCATTGCCTCTCCTTTAGTGAAAGACTGTACATGGGATACCCAAAGGTGCTTTTTGAAAGGCAACTGGATTTCCTTGCTTTTTTCCTTGACAACATTTTGCTTCTCATCCAAGAAGCTTCTTCAGTTTCTGAGGAAGCTTCTTGGATGAAAAGTGAAACATTTTCAAGGAAAAAAACCCAAGAAAGTCCAGTTGCCTTTTGACCTTTGAGACAACCATAACCTGGATGATTGAGAATTTCCATAGACATGTCCAAGGATAGATCAACAGAGAAGGCCACTGATGGTTGTTTTCCTCTTTAGGATAACTTATGGCTATGCATGCAAGGCACAAAATTCTGAGAATTACTTTCATGTTTCCCACATAAAGAGAAGGAAATGGGCTACAGTCAGCCAGCGGTGGGATTCAAATATGTGAACAACTGGTTCTCTGTGTGGATGCCGCTTCTGGAAGTCCATTCTGGGCCTGGGCAACAAAAAATTAGCTACAGGTTCTGCTGAGGTAGTGCGAACGAGTTGAATCCCACCACTGCAGTCAGCTTCTCAGTAACTAGCTAATATCTTTTAAGCTAAGACAAAAAGACTCCCAAAACTGTGACAGACAAAGAGAAACTGCCAGCCACTGAGGAAAGGAAAAGAATAAATGGACTGGAGCTTTCTTCAGTTCCATGGGACCACATCAGTGGTGGGATTCAAATATGTGAACAACCAATTCTCTGTGTGGATGCTGCTTCCGGAAGTCTGAATTGGGCCTGGGCAATAAAAAATTAGCTACCGGTTCTGCCGAACTGGTGCAAACCAGCTGAATCCCACCACTGGACTACATGATCTGTTTATAAAACTGGTTGTCCAAGGTTAATAAAACATATGCTTGGCCTGAAAAGGAAAGTTATGGCCAATAATCATAGATATATTCCAAAGATAAGACGTAAATCCTGACTCCTTGACCTCTGGAAGATGCTTACTGTGATTTCTTCCTCCTTTCAAAGTTTCAGGCTCCAATTATTAAACATTCAGCACTGTGGAACATGATGGGTTCTGTGATATAACCTGCTCTTAAGAACATTTGATACAATCTCCAGTGTCACTTCCTTCTCTCGATTCTATATTATGTTTCCTTCTGGCTGTTTGCATTCTGAATGTTAACTCTTCCTTGCACAAAAAAAGTCATGTAAAATTCCATCCTCAACTCTTACTTGGGCAGGTACAACAATTTCTTCTATATTTTGTCAGAACAGAGGAGATGATTGCATTTATAACCATCACAATACAATGCAAGTCTACACAGGTTTATTCCAAAGGAAGCTCCACAAGTTTTGGTGGGTGTAGGAATGCAAGCAACTTTTGTTGCATAAAATGTTTTTATACCATATCTGATGATTTAACCAATCATCTGGTTAAAATGTTTGCGAAATTCATATTCTTGAATCCGTAGACACTTAAATACAGGGTTTAAAGCTGCTACAGACAACTGAGTTGCTAAATTTATGGATTACAATAAGAAGTATCTCCAAATTATGCTATATTTGCTGAGACTGAAGTATTCCCATCCTAACAGAAGACACAAATAAAATTGAATTCTTTCATATGTGATGCTACTATTGCATCAAGAATTAGCTATGTTTAAAATTGTACCAGACATCATCAGTGCTGATTTTTTTTTTTTAAAAAAAACACAACAATATCAAGAACAGGGAACTTTCAGTGCAGAAGTTACATGGGATGTTAATCTTTTCTCCATCTTCAATTTATTTACACTGAGTCATTCATAACCCTCCCCCTGCACACACACACACACACACACACACACACTATACATAGTTTTTGACTCTATTTTTCATTTAAAAAGGTATGTCTTAACCAGCTAGAATGTCACTGATACAGAATATATGATTTGGACTGGAGCAAATGCACACTGTGTAAAATGTAGACATGTTCTTTTTCTATGAATTCTATAACCAGCACTTCTTTTTTAATAAATACAAGGAAAATGATTTTTCTTCAAACAGAATTTCATTTGGGAATATATGCACACAATGGGCAACTTTCCTTCCAAATGAAAACAAAGATGGGAACTTCTTCTAAAATTTGGGAAATATTTTATGCCAAATAATTACTTTTAAGGACTCAGTATCTTTAAGTCAGGTTTTGAGTTTCAGTTCCTTGAACTGGCACCAAATTAGGCTGAAGACATCTTTGAAACTTTCCATGCTATACAATATTTTGAGTGAATATATAAAAAACAGTGGTTTCCTGAGCCTCATGAATTTTGCATAATTATCATTTCTGCTACTTGCTGAAAGAAAATAGATTCCTTTCCCCACCTCAGGTCCCTTTCACATCCACCTAGAAGAAATCTATGGGGAAAGCAGGCAAGCTTTTTGTTCTTTTTTTGCAGCATTGCTTAAGTTTTCATCACCTGATTCTAAGAGAAGATAGACTGCATGTTATCTGAAGCCTCTGCTGGAGAGATGTCTTGGACTGGTTTGGACAAAACTCAGCAGCACTTTTTCGTGCAGCTGCTGATAAAAACAGGATCGCCAACATGATCGCCAATGTCCGATAACGGATATGGCACAAGAAGAAGAAGAAGAAGGACATTAATTCACCTCTAACTCTGGTGCCAATTTGTAACCCTGATGCCAACTGTCAAAGGATGTGCTTAGCCATATTGTGCACAAAAGCAGTCAAACTCTTCCACTGATCTAGTTTGTAACTGGCTACTCCGAGTACTAAACTCTCCACTTCTACTTGATTCCTTTTCTGATAAGAACTTATGAAATTTACTATAGTTGCCCATCAGTCTGATTCATTGAACTGTTGGTAAAGACCCCAGTGACCAAGTTTAGGATGGTTCTTTTTCTGGTAAATCAGGGATTTTGCCACATAAATTGTAAAGCTTCATGAAAATATCTTGACATTTAAGAAATACAGACATTGCATATCTCTCCATCTTTCTTGTCTTTTCTGTTTTAATAAATCCACTTATAATCCTCATGGTGTTGTTGAGTCTGGCATCTAACTTACTAGTGTGGCAGCTGTTAAGCCATACAGGGGCACAGTATGAACCCGAACTTGATGCTGAGAGTGGAATCAGTATATTATTTGTTACAAATGTTTTTATGATTACTTAATATTATTGTAAAATAAGTGGGAATTATTATGTGTGGGTAATCTACAATTAGATTCTCAGTCTAAGATTGGTGGAAACTTAACAATTCAAGTCTTAAACAAGGACCTAAGAATTATTAAAGTAGCATCTAAGAATATAGGGAGTTCCAATACAGGCACTGTTCAACATATCCCTTAGCATTACTAGAGCACACAGGCCCCTCCATCACAACAGGGTACTGTTCCTTTGGAGATGTGAAATTATAATTATTATTTTAATTATCATCACAGGACTTATAAACTTTCATGATTGAAGTCTATTGATATATCCCCATATGGACAAGAACAGAATTTGAAAACCAACTGCATGGCCTCCCAAATCAAAGCTCTTGGACATGAGAAATCACCTTTTACTGAAAAGTCCAGTAGGGCTCTTGCTTTGGCCCATCTTCAGCCCATGATAATTGCAAAATTCTGCACCATTTTGAGAAAAATCAGGGTAACAGGATCTGCTCCATCACAACCGAACTTCAGAAAGGAGATGTCTTCTACAATAGCTTTCGGACTGTTAACTGATTTTAACTTAAAGCAAACTTTGTGAAAGACTACCTGTAAAGATCAGTAATTTGAGATTAAGAAACAATATTTTGCATGTAGTTTAAATGTACATGTTAATTAGAAACAAGAATTTTAAGTGGAAGAATTCAGAAGTCTCTGTGACCAAACTGAAAGCAACCACAGCCACAGCTGATCTTTTATGGTTTCGGCTAAAAGGAGGAAGTCAAACCACTCTAGGAACTGGTGCTTAAAAGGGAGCTGGAAGGCCTATGAAATGCATATGTGCTTCATTAGGTCTAACGAGTTGCCTTGTCTAATTTACAGTGTTTTAATCCAACCCTCCAGTTGACTTAATTTGTTAATTTATATATTTTTGCTTAAATATTTTCATTTATATTGTTTTCTATAAAGACTGAGGCTGGACTTTTCTACATTTCTGAACAGGTTTTGCAAGATAATTTGTAAAAGACTGAATCTGATTATCCAGTATTAACGGATATTGGAAAAAATCATGGCATGCCATTTTTACTAAGTTATAAATGTGTGATAAGATGAAGCAATACAAGACACGAAAAAAAGTATCATGCCCAAATCATTGAAGAGGTGGATCTTGAAGAATTTTGCCCTATTTCTTTCTCTGATTGTTTTTGCTTGTTTACATTAGCCAAATATCCCAGAATTACTGTATTTCTTAATGTTCATTATTCAACATATTACACTTTCATTTTAGTTGATCTCTCAATATCGTTGCAAGGTTTAAGTTCACTGCTGTTTTATAAGTAGGTAAGTAAGTTCCAAGGTCATATATATTACAGCCGGATTGTGAATTCATAATACAAGTACTTATTTAGTTAAAGCAGACAGAATATACTGACAATAATAATATTAGAGATCCAACTGTTTCCATGTACTTACCCATACTAAATAGCTAACCAGTAATAGATAGTGAATTTTTTTTTAAATTAGTCCCAGAAGAAACAAACTAAAAATTCATCTATTAAGAAAAAAAAATAGCAACAGCAATAGTCTTCTGTTTAATACCATACTTGTGCAGAAAAAAGAATGACAGAATCATAGAACTATAAAGAGGCATTTAAGCCATTAAGTGCAACTTCCTTCCAGCACAAATCTAAATTAAAACATCCCTGACAGATGGCTATTTAGCATCTGCATGAACACACAGCAAAGGGGAGCCTAATACTTCTCTGACCAATTAGATCCACTCTAATTTTAATTCATTATTTATTGTCCTGAACTTTGAACTGATGGAGAAAAGGTCTTGAGTTTCTTTTGTGTGAAATTCTTTCAGATATTTGAGGAGTACTATCATATTCCCTTCCCTTCCCGCCCCCTCCCCCCCGCCACCTTTCTCCATGCATTCTCTCTTCTTGAAACTAAACTTTCTTAATTTCTTCAACTTCTCTTCACAGGACTTAGTTTCCAGGTTGCTGGTTATCCTCACTGCATTTCTTTAAACTTATTCCAATTTGTGTGGTGCTCATATCCAGAAAAAAAAAGTCTTTGGGACTGAGGGTCTGATCAATACAGAATAAAGTGCAACTGTACATTCCCCATTATTTCAAAACCATCCATATGTCGATGCAGCCTAAAACTGCATTTGTCTTTTTTCAGCTGCAGATTCCTATATAGTTTGTAAGCAACTATTATGTCCAAAATCTTCTTCACAAGCACTATTACCAAACCAGGTGCCCTTTCCTATAATTATGCATTCAATTACTGTTTTCTAACTGAAGAAATTTGCACTTAAGTATTTCACCCAAGTTTATGTCACCTGAAATATTTGATATGCATTCCCTCCATCTCCTCATCCATAATTATTAATATTATTAATAATATGGATAATAATTTATAGTTAAAAATGTAGGAATGTACTTTATGGCATCTAACATAGCTTCTCACTTCAATATGATGAGGAACCAGTTATGAGCAACCCTGAGTTTCATTTCTAAATCAGCTATGCTTTTATCATGCCATCCAGCCTTCCAAAATATGTTTGCTAATAAGATAATTATATCATAATGACATCAGTTATAATGCCATACATAATGTAAACTATGTAAATGAGGTACCTTCTCAAGTGTTTTTCTGGAGCAAAAAGAAAAGAAAATTTAATTATAGCATTCCAACAATCTAATAAGAAAGTTAAAACTGAAAAAAAAAGTTTGTTGGATAAGTTTTTTTTTCTTGACAAATCCATGCTGATGTCTGGTTATTACTACATTGCTTCCAATGTGCTTATAGATGGATTTTTTTTAATGGCCCATGCTAGAATATTACTCTGCTTTTCCCTTTTTTGTGATTGCAAGTATGTAGTTTTCTGGCATTTCACCCCTTGAAAAACAACACATAAAGTTTGGGATCAGATCTATGAGCATTTTTCTTCAATATTCTAGATTGTAATTCGTTGGACTCTGGAGATTTAAATTCTTTCATAGTAAGTAGATATTTCTGATCATATTTCTATTAATCTCAAGCTTCAGTACAGCTCTTCATAGTTACCTGCTGGAACGTATATGCTTTTGTTGAAGAGAACAGAACAAAAAAATAAGTTTACTAGCTCCGTGTTTTCTTTGCTATTTATTAGTGTTTTGTTGCTGGCATACCAATTCATTTTTTCCCTCTTATTTTGAATATTTTTAAAAAAACATTTGTTGTTATTATTAACACCCTTTGCCAATTTCAGCTCATTCTGAATTTCAACATCACTGACCTTGCTCTCTTGCTTTTGATGTAAGCAATTAATTTTCCAACCAAATAACAGTGAACTTCACCTATATATATATATATATACTTGGTGCCCACTAACGTCTTTACATTATAAAATATCAGAACCAATTAAATAATTTTTTTCCATGGCAATCATCCTTGTGTCTCTCTTTTACACATAGTACTAGAGAATATTATATTATATTAAATATATTATAAATTAGAGATCACTAAATCATACAGTTTAAAGTGAAATCTGTTTCATCAATGTTCTACTTTGGATTTTCTTTATTTCTGTTATAATTATTACATACAAAACAACATCATTATTGCTATATAATATTCATTATCTATGTTATTATTATTATTATTGTGTTATCATATTATACTATCACCTGTTGGGTCATCATTTCAGATTCCTTAATGCCTTCAACAATGGCAAAGTTTCTCATGTACCTGGAAAGTTCTTGAAAATTCAGGGAGATTTTTAGAAGTGTATCTGCCTTGAATGTAGCCCATGTTGAACTACATAGAAAATCAAACATCAGGAGCTGACCACAGGAAACATTTTATGACATTTTGTATTATATTATAAAATGCTTTTGGATCATTGTTATGTCATAAAACATTTTATAAAAGGTAGATTTTGCCAGATGTCAACCAATCTTCAATTTCACCTCCTTGCAATATATTTTTAAATTCCTTGACAATGAGTGGGATGTCAGATGTTTCAACCAAAAAACCTACATTTCATCTTCACTTGGTGCTGACTAATTCTTGATCTTTCTTGCCCTTTCCCCCACCATTTCTGATGTTATTACAAGCTATTTATCTCCTTTTAATTTTTATCCACTCCTTTATCCAAGCTGAATTCTTACTGCATTTATTTGGGTTGTCCCATAGCTGTGCCCAGAACTGCATCATTTTTTTCTTTATCAGTTGTTGCAGCCTCTCCATTGATGGATTGGTAAAAATGTTTCTGATTCAACTGAAGTTGAAGACTCTGTTTATAGCATGCAATTACAGCATTGTATAGGGTATAATTATTTTTTGCAATATTATTTTAGTGCTTCCTTAATCTTCCTTGTTTCTAGGTGATATTTCTTGATCAGGTATTCCTGAATGCTTGCATCTAATCTTAATATACTGGTCTTATTTTCCGGTTTGATCTTTTTTTCTTCTTTGTTGATTTTGCATCCAAGATGATCAATTATTACTATAGCCAAGCTGCATATTAGTTGATTTGCTTCTTGCAGTGACCTGGTGGTTATATTTGATATTACAGTATTGACATCTTTTAACACTTGTGCTAGCTGCTTCTTTGGAGCAAGCTTCAGTGCAGGCAACCTCATTGTGTTATTTTTGTGTTGTTCTAGATGCTCAATTCAAGGATCTCCCTTTATTTTATTCTACATTAAAAAAAGTATTAAAACTGTGGATGGGTGAATAATGGGAGTTTTCTCTGCTTACTTGCCTGCCATAATTCCAATATCTACAACAAAAGTGGAAAATTATAATTTGTGTTTTTAGTAAAACTTCAGTGGTGCTGATGGGAACGTCTCTTGAAAACCAAGTAATGATTTCCAGCAAAACAGTTAAAACCCCTCTTCTGACATACTGACCAAGTTCAGGAGCTTTCAAACCTCTCTTTGGCTGCCACTTCAATATCAGCAGAAATATTCACGTTAATTTAATACATTCAAATAAGTTCAAATGATATTTGTTTAGTTCTAAGTGTCCAGTCCTGCCTGCAGTTAGGACTTACCTTAGTCAAAATATGTTAGTATCATAAAATGTAACCACCAAAAGAAACCTTAAAAATAATGTTCCAACTGTTTGCCTGCTAGATGAATCCACTACAATAGCATCTTGGACAAATGGCTTTCAAGCCTCTTTTTAAACCTCAACAACAAAGAAGAATCCAACTCTAAGTGAGGCAGCTTGTTCCATTGTTGAACAAATTTTACTATTAGGATTTTTTTTCCAGATCAAAATCCTTGCAATTTAAACTCATTATCATGATAGCATCTGCTGACATGCACAGGCACTAAACCGGGCTTTCCACAATAGATAACGCTCTTTTCATAGATTATGATGTTTCTCTTGACCTTGCTATCCGTTCATTCGTATTTTGCTCGATAAGGATATAAACTTTTATATTTGCTGATAGGCATCTTCATTCTGCAGGAAAGGTGAATACTTCCACTGAATATAAACCATGCTTTGCTTTTGCAAAGGGCAGATCCTGATATTTATGGAGTCAATTTTCTCTTTCTGCCTTTATTTTTTTTTATTCCAAAGCCACGATTTCAGCAGTGTTGGCTTCTTTAGAATATCTTGAGTCTTAATCTGGAAGATAATTTTATCTTATTTAGCTTAAAGATTCATACCTGTTTCCATTCTTTCTTTATCCTATTCCTCTGAGATCTCGTTGTTGGCTATGAATAGGTTCCTTCCTAGAGCTGTGTAAAAACAACTCAGTTGACTTTGTGCACAAGGTGGAACTGGACCTCACAGTTTCCTGCTTCTAGCCTGATGCCTTAAATATTATACCAAATGGTAACTATTGCAAGCTTATTATTGGCACAAAAATATAAAAAACTTTGAAATACCCACAATGGAGGAATGGCTGGTAAAAATTACAACACAAATGGCAAAAGTGACTTGCTCGATTAAAGAAAAGACAATAACCACATTTATTAGTGACTGGAAAAAGTTACTTTTTGCTAAAAAAAATTAATTTGTGGTATATGGGCTTGATAATTAGAAATGGTAGATTATGGGGAAAAATATATTGTAACCTTAGATATTGAGAGTAAAATATAAATGTACCTATCTTTGCTGCTTCTTTAAAACATTTTCTTCTCTTTTCTTGATTTTTCTTTTCTCTTTCTTTGAACCTTTTGTTTCATTTATTATTTTTCTTTACTTTCTTTACTCTTTTCTTTCCAAATTTGTATTGTTTTTATTAAAAATTCTTATCTATTATCTCTATCTATCTATCTATCTATCTATCTATCTATCAACTATCTATCATCTAGTTATAATTGAAACCTAGAATATACATGAAATCCAGCAAGACCTTTCATACATTCTCCTGGCCAATGTAGTATTTAGGGAAATGTGAAAATAAATGTTTTAAACTTAGTGTAATAATTACCATGTGTCTGAACATTTTAATTGAAGAAGGCCTTAGGACAAAGGGATGAAAGAATTAAGAACGTGGGTGGGATAAATTTGTGGTCATCTCATTATGAATTACTTTTCACATTTTTAGAGTGTACCTAGATGTATTAATAGGAACGAAACAGGAAACCTAGAGGGCTTGGTTTCTAATCTAATTGCCTTATATTGGTTTAATTATCACAATTACCCTCAAAGATTTTAGAGGTTATCATTAGTGAAAAGATGTGAATTGACTGCGAGAGATTCTGGGTCCTGTGCTTTTACAGCAAGTTCTTAAAACGTCCTTTAAATACATGATGTTAATATCTGCTTAATTTATCCTCCTGTAAATTAAAACCAAACCCCTATATTGTAAGGACATACAGATCAATTCCAATCTGATACTAATCAACATTTTAGAAGTATTTCTTAAATTTCTCTTAATTATTGTAAATATTGCTTTAATAGTCTATTGTGTAATTCCTCTTTGGAGTTGTTTATATTTTTGTACACCATAGAGAAACATTGAAATATTCTTATTAATAACTGATACAAATTTCAGTCCACAGTGGCAGCACATTGTATTAACAAAGGGGAACCTGTCCCTCCACATGTTGACAAACCACAATGCCCAGACACTCTGGAAGTGTGGTTAATGGTGGGAAGCTCATTGCTGTACAGCACAAAGGTCTTACAAGGCATTCTATAACTGGGAATCCAAATGTATTATATTTAATTGAATGCCTTTATGGTATTACTGCAGACCTCCATTTTAGTGTATGAAGAATTATAGAGAAACTGCTGCAGATATTAAAGATGAGGTTTCTCTGCTTGACCATATTCCAATTTTCATGAGCTTGAATGGTTTCAAGGATGTCAAGCTTTCTAAACTTACTGACCTAGACATTGGGAGACACTAGGAGACACCTATGCTTGTAAGATCTTGTAAATTGCAAGGATAAAGTGAGTTCCCTTCAAACAGAAAACTTCAGGAGACCCGAAAAGCTGAACTCAGCAGCACTTGACAAGTATAAAAAAAAATTGCCTCTAAGATAAAGAAAGGTCTGAAACAGCATTCCAAGTGTCCTGAAATTTTGTGAGGGTTTTTCTTTTGGGGGGAGGGAGCAGTTTTTATTTAATTGCTCTCTTGTGTTTGTTTCATACAGCTGATGTTTCTGAAACCATCCTTTTCAAAGAAAACTTTTATTTCTTTAATTCTCATTGTTTTCAAGGAAGCTGTTTGGACAACTACAGGTATTGACTTGAGTGATTTTTCAGCAGGCTGAATTTGTACCTTCCCTTATTGGTGGCATTAACAGTGAATCCAATAAATGCTGTGCTAAAAAGATAGCAAATAAATATCAAAGATGATGGTGGGGTAATGGTGGTGGTGGTGGTGGTGGTGGTGGATATCAGAATATTTTAATCCACATAGAGGGGTGAGTTAGCTCTTTCCTCTCTTTTCTATGATTCCAGTTGAACTCATCCTCTCCCTAAAATTTATTTTCAAAAACACCAATGTTATTTCTAATGATGCATTCAGTGTCATGCTAGCTTGGCCTTGAGCTTCTTATTGTAGTTTTAAATAACCACAAGAGACACTTTTCAGAACATGGTGGTCACACCTTAAACATTGTATTCTTGGAAGTGTCTCCTGTTAAGAAAGTGCCAGACACAAATGTCAGAGTTGGCATAGTGGAGTGTTCTAAGGAATAACCTTTTCAGTTAAGATATACTAAAAGTTTCGCTTCAGTTTTTCAGTTTACTGAAAAAGGGATGCAATTTGTTATGATGATTCATAGGAACACAATAATAACCATCTCTCAAGTAACCTGAATTAAATATACTAATTGTTGAGCTTAATTTTAATTTCTAGTCATTTAAATTATGTTTATCTTTTGTTGGTAGGATTATGTTTCCAAACTCAAATCCCTTATTAGAGCACCATATTGTAGAGCCTAAAATTGCTCTTCCACTTCACCAACGTCCAATGCAGAAAAAAAGAACCAATCAATTTATCCAAAATAATGATATGTTATACATAAAACAGGAATATGCAGTTTTAATCCTATAAGAATCACTGATTCTCACAGAAGCACTATAATGATAAAAGAAAGGAAAGCCACTTTGTTACAGTTCATTCATAGTTTAAATGCTTTGAGGAATAAGTGCTACATTAGACATTTTGAGTATGTGCTGTCTCTCTTGTAGGAGAAATTATGACATTGAGTAAAGATTTTTCAATCTCAGAAAAGAGCCACTGAAAAGCAATATGCATGCATAAATGTATATTTATTTCTAATGCTCTCAACAGCTGGACTCTATTTAATAATCCTTACTTTGCTTTGTTGATTTCAGTGGGTATATTGTAAGACCATAATGTAAATGATATGCATGATTAAGATATAAATAAAGGATTAAAATTTAATCCATGCATCCAGAGGCTCAGTTGTATTCTAGTTTCTTGCAGACAGAAGAGAATATTTGTAGTTCAGGGTTGAACTGTGGGGTCCTTAGTGTTCTCTGAGCATAGTTGTTTTCTTGCAGACATTTCATTACCAAACTAGGTAACATCATCAGTTTTTTTGTACTGATAAATTGTGTGTGCCAGAAATCTATACAGCTAAACTGTAATCAGGATGTGTATGAGAACTCAAACAAACTTTCTGGATTTGCCAGATTGGATGGGAAATAATAACCACAATAGCACAAAGTGTGAAATAGACTGACTACAAGCTGAAGAACAATTAATAATTCTTTTATCCATAGTAAAGCCAGTGTAATTTAAGCCAGCTTTGTATAATAGATAGGATCTGGAATAGAAATATGGACTTCAAGTCTGCTCTCAGCCATGGATACTATGAGAGATTTTGGATCGGCCACTCTTTCTCTCTCTGAGCCCAACTTATCTTATGGGCCTGTTGTTATGGGCATATTAGAGAAAGGCATACTATGTACATTGCTCAAAGTTTTGATTAAATTATTTTTTTATAGAAGGAACCTTTAATTTTGCCTAGCTTGGTCTAGTTAAAGTTAAGTATGTATGCTAAATTATTCAGAGTACATTTTTGCTATTATAATATCCACTGTCCAGGAATGTATAGGCCTGAAAAGATTTTCATTCTGACCTTCATTTTTGGTTAATATTTTCTTGGTTAGAGGAGGCATTTTGTTTAAATAACTTGCTTTCTGGAAGCTGCTCTGCCAGATCCCCTGAGACTTGCTAGATCTAGGATTCTGATATAAATCAGTATAAATCTGCACTATTGCCATAATCACACTGGAGGTTCAAATTTACAGACTTTATAGATATTGATCTTCAAGAGTGCTCAATATGACCATTTGTTCAAAACTAGTCTTGTTGGAATTGTCATTGCATCTACTATCAACCCACTCAGTTGCATCCTCAACTTCCTTCAACTTGTAGGCTAGTGAAAAAAGAAATCTTCTAAGAGCCTCACTTGCTCCAGCCCAGAGGGACAAGCTACAGGGCATTACGTTTTCACAGAAGTTGATGTGGAAAGGAAAGCAATAAATGGTAGAGATGATCGTGATGTCTGTAAGAACTTGCCTTTGAAGATTTCTAGACAATCAGAAGCATTTGCTTCTTTTCAGCAAATGCTGCCAGAGGAAGGTCATCTGATTCATATCCATCAAATGTTCAAGAGATGACTCATAATGAAACAAGTCACACTTTAAAACTTGTCTTTGCACATACGCCGGAAGAAAAAGCACTCTCTTCATTTTAAAAGGCTTTTCATTGTCTCTCCTAAGCTCCAGGATTACACAATAGCTTGCTTCCCTCAAACATTACATCCTTTTCTTTAATTATAAGTTTATAACTTTACATAAAAATAATACATAATGTTCTGTTAAGTCCTATAGCTTCTCATTCTCTTCACCTTAAACCCAGGAGGTCATTGTGAGACAATGATTTTTCAACCACACCAAGTAGTCTCTTTTAGTTTAACATGTCTACCAGAACCCTCCCAGCTAGGTGACAACACCTAGATAACTTTGGTTGATCTCAGAAAGGTAACTATGATCAGGCCTAATTAGTACTTGATTAGTACCACTAGGGAACAGCAAAGCTAAAGGATCAATTGAGATAAAAACTATCTAGAGGTAACAATAACTAATCACTTTCTTAATATTCCCAAGAAAACTACAGGACCTGTCCATAAGTTCATCAAGTGTTGAACTCAGCTTGAAGGAAACTTTCTCTTTGCTTTACCTGACACATGCAGTAGGTTAAACCATAGTTGCTTAGCCTGCTTTGATGAAAAAACCCAGCATCAGTTGGGTTTACACAACACACTAAAAACATAAAAGATAAAACTTTACAAAACCCAGGGACTAGGTCCACATTGCACACCAAGCCACACATAAGGATGGATCCATAAACAATGATATCTTAATTCAATTCTGGTACACTAATTGTCACAGGAAAATAGTCCACAGAATTCCATTATGGTACATTGCAAATTTAGACTTATATATCCAGGATAGTTTTTTAATATATATATATATGGATTTTTGGAATTTTGCGTATGAATAAAATGACTCCTTTTGCTTTATTTATTACCTGTAATAGGAAATTATGCAGCCCAGCAAGAGATATATCACACTGAGCTTTGGCTTGTCTGTTTTAGCTCTGAGTCACAGGTTCCTAATTGTGGGGGTGGAATTGGAAACAAGACTTTGGATATAAAACCAAGAGAAACAGATCAGGATGTGTGGGAGAAGACCCTTAATTCCTACCAGTGGGTTAAGATTGAACCTCAGTTCTGATCAACCATTGTCAAATTCTACTTACCTTTTGCAACATTGTGTCATAGTTGCTTTGGCTGAGTTCCTAGCTCATCCTTGTTTATCACCTTAAAAGGCAGATTTGATAAATATATTAATACAAGCCACTCAGGTTATTGCAATGAATGTGACCAACAAATATATGCTAATGCCAATAAATAAAAAGAGACCAGTTTTTATACATAGGAAAAATGGTTAAATTAGTTTTATATTATTGGTATCTGTTTGATCACATTGAACATATGTCAAATGATGAACATTTGAAATATCTAGGAAGACTTAGAATCATCTTCTTAATATAGGATGGTAATAAATCCAGAGCTGTGGTGATGGAGTGGTTTGAATGCAGTATTGCAGGCTAATACTGCCGACTGCCAGGAGTTTGATTCTCACCAACTGAAGGTTGACTCAGCTTTCCATCCTTCTGAGGTTGGTAAAATGAGGACCCAGATTATTGGGGGCAATTTGCTGACTCTGTAAACCGCTTAGGGAGGGTTATATAGCGCTGTGAAGTGGTATATAAGTCTAAGTGCTATTGCTATAAATCTGATGCTCTGACATAATTGGGCCCTTATGTTAGATTGTGGTTAATGCTTTCTGATTCTTTGAATATTTGTTTAGTCTTCATATTAAACATATTTGTATAAATGCATCTATGATAATAAAAATAAATAAATAACAAGTAATAAATCTCTCAAGATCACCATCACAGAAACCCACCTAACATGCACATAGCTCCACTGATTGATACATCTGTCCAGTTAATCTTGGTTCCCACAATTGCTTTCATTTTTTTCGCCTCTCTTTATTATTTCCCTAATATCAGAAATCAGTTTATAACATTCTGGGGTAAAAAAAAAAAGGATGCTTATCTACAGAGGGTGTGAATTGATGCAATGTTTAAAGGATAAATCTGTGACTGTAGGGATATCCCAACTTTTCTTCAAACCCAGCCCTGCAACTAATCTGAATCCTAATTGTGAATGAAAGAAGTATTCAGTATATACCATGAAGAGATCTTTGGAGGAGAGGCAAGAGATAGATGCGGCAAATAAAAATAAACAATATTGTTAATTATATTTCTTTGAGTTAATCCTTTAATCTTGTCATGCTTTAACCAGCTTATCAATGTTTGTATTGAAGGGTGGTATAGAAATGTGATAAATAAGTCATTCTGCAAAGTTGGATACCCAGTCACTCTTATTATGATTAACCACCATGAGGCAGCGATGCAGTAAAAGCAACAAGAATAACAATCTTGCTTCTGGATGGTTCATTTAATAAAGGAAGCGAACCTAACACAATGAATCAATACTCATTACTCGGAAAGGATTTTTAAAATAAATGGTTGAACATGGAGACATTGGTGTTCAAAATAGGATGACTGCTTCTTTCTTTTTTTATTTTTTTCTTTTCTATTTCCTTTCTTTTTCCCTCCTTTCCTTTTCCATATTATATCAGTTAATCAAGTATTATATCAGTTAATGTGCAGCCATTACAGTGCTATGATATTGCTAAAACATGGCTCCGTTTTTATGGTTGTTTCTTAATGAAATGGAATTTTAACTAAATATTATTATCATATATTGCAAACTGCCCGGAGACTTATGATAGATGTGATAAATAAATGCATAAAAGTGAACATTGAGTTAGGGGAAAGGAAAAGAGGTGAAGGAAGACTCTGCTCATTTGAAATTTGATTCATTTTTTTAATAAGTTGAAGGTATAAATATATATGCCCTGGTATGCTGTAACTGTAATGAAATAAGTGGAGCTTTTGCTTTTATTGATTGGAATTGTTGGTATTGTTTGTTTTGCATCCTATTCACCGAAAAATGATGAAAATAAGAATCAAGTGAAAGAGCATAGCTTTTCTTAACAAAAGCCAGGAAAATCATGTAATAAGCTATAACATGTGAGATAAGATTAGGTTGACCATGCAATCTGGACAAGTAGGAGCATCTCTTAAGTCACTCACCCAGGATCTAATTCATTATATAGCTGAATTGTTCATAATCTTCTTGCCCTAAAAGTAAGTGAGAATCCCTGTTCCACATTTCTCTGGACCTCACTACTGGGAAATGATCTATGGCAGGTGTGTCCAATCCATGGTTCATGGACTGCCTTTGGCCCTGGACAACTAGCAATGTGGACCCACAAGATTTAAAAAAAATAAAGGAAGTTTGATATTTATATACATTAACTATATTATATGAGGGCAATCTGGAAATAAACTTCCTTTTGGTTATCAATGATAAACACAGATACAGAACTTTTATTATATACATTAGAAAACTACAATGTTACATTACTTTTTGACATAATCGCCATTCAAATTGTGGCACTTGTCATAACGTCTTACAGGGTTTGAAATTCCTTAATAGTAGTTGTTCGGCACCAAATTTGGGATATGGCGGGGGGTGATCAAAAACATCCCAAGTGAACTTCTTCAAAAGTTCTTGGGTGCATCTAACATGAGCATTATCATGAACCAACACCACACCAGAAGTGGTGACATAGAAAATCCCGCCAAATGTGAAGATGCCAAAGGAAGACTGCTAGTGAAGTTCATGGAGCATGGTTCGACCATCAATTCAGAACTCTACTGTGAAACATTATGAAAATTCAGACAAGCCATCCATAACAAGCGTCAGGGTATGCTGACTTCTGGTGTGGTGTTGGCTCATAATAATGCTCACCGCTAGAGATGCACCCAAGAATTTTTGAAGCAGTTCCATTGGGATGTTTTTGATCACCCCCCCATAGTCCAGATTTGGCGCCGAGCGACTACTACTAAGGAATTTCAAACCTTGTAAGATGTTATGAAAAGTTTCTCAATTTGAATGGCGATTATGTCAAAAAGTAATATCATGTTGTAGTTTTCTAATGTATATAATAAAATGTCTATATCTGCGAGTGTCTGTAATTGATAACCAAATGAAGGTTTATTTCCAAATTGCCCTTGTATATTTTACATGCAGCTCAAGACAATTCCTTTTCATTCAGTGTAGCCCAGGCAATGAGACCACTTTTCTGCTGTGACCATCTTCCTATCTTTCCATGGAGCCTAGATGATGCCCACATTAGCTTTTCAGTGAAAAGGGAAACTCTAACAATTCTTTACATTTTGTGGTTTAAAAGTAGTTGCATTTTGTTTGGGCCACTGTTGTTGCTTTTTGTCTATTTTTCATTAGTTATAATCCTACTTTAAAATCTAGGGATATATGATTTATAAATAAGGTTTGTAAACAACTAAGTATAGTAGACAAATGATAATAAATAAGCAAACTAACAGGATGAAGGGCTTAAAATAATGCTGTTGAACTGATTGCCTAAAAGCTGAGATTGCATACAGTTTAACCCATACAAGCCAGAAAAAGAAGTATCTGTAATAAATATTACTTTTAAAGGGAAGTACATAAATAAGTAAAGCATATAAATATATTTATATAAATATAAGAAGCATCTGCAAAGGAAACAAACCAACAGAATCAAAGGCTGAGGATAAGTTATAATATACTACTGATGCCGTTGGGCGAAAGCTGAAATTACATAAAGCTGAAAACCATATTAGCTAGAAAAAGAAGTATCTCTAATAAATATTGCTTTACATTTCTTGGTAAGATCTCAAACTGTTCACATTGTTACTCAGGCACCTGGCTTGAACAGGGCTTATGAATAGAGTAAAATGGAGAGAGCATGTACTGACTTGACCTCCAATATTCCTGACGTCTCTCCATTGAGCTTGAAATCTGTAAGGATTTTTTATTTATCTTCTCTTGAATGTGACTGGAATATTTCTGCTCTGTTGATAACCCTGACAGGTTTCTTTGGCAGGTGCCCTTGTTCAACATTGGGGGAGCACACAGGAGCCCATATCTTTTACTTAGGTTTTTTGTACCCTATTTTTCAAGAAAAGTGCTTTATTAAAATAATTAAGACAAGAAAGATCAGTGATTCTCTAGTGGGATAATTTTGTATGAACAAAATTCCCCAAACATTTGAAAAACATAACACGGTTGACTGTTCAAAGAATTAGAGCAATTTTAATCTATTTGTTCATCTGATCCATCTCATTCAGCTCCTGTGTATTTTATTTACACATGGATAACTGTACACTCTATTGTTGTAAAGGTTTTCTATTTTCCCCCTTTCTTATGTTATTATATACTGTATGCAAACTTAATGAAGATACTAAGCTTGTCTGCCTGTCAAAATATGTGGTTATAATTACAGAAGGTGCTGTTCTTCATTTATGAAATGCAATATTTTACTAAGAAATGTATGTATACTCACTCAACCTACTTTTATAACATTATCTTCTGACTACTAATATAGTTTTCTTTAAAAAAATCAGTAAAAATAACCACTGCATGTTTTGATATGTTCTTATCCAAAGACTTTGACTCATAATACATTTGAAAGACTATTTTAATATAAAGAAAATCACAACGTTTTCCATAACAACCAACTCGTTTAAGGAGGCTTAAGCACTGGTATTGTGATACTGTTCTTAATCCATTTGTATTTTCTTAGATTTATTATTTTCCAAAACAGTTCAGTTAAAAATGAATGAATGAGCATGATGACAAAGCTGTGGAAAGAAGGAATTCCAAAGAATAAATGCTGCAATCTTTGATTTTGTTAGAAACGTTAAATGTCAGTGGAATTATGCAACTAAAAAACTTAGTTTCTGCTTGATGGAAATGCTTTAGGGGTTTACTCAATACAGTGGTCCTACTACCAGTACATATTTTTTTTCTTTTTATTTTGCTTAGTATAGGAGACATTATTACTCATTTCCTTTTTTAGGAAATTAAGACGGTCAAACAGATCGGTTCAGATAGGTATTCAGTAGAAATGTAAATGAGTTAAGCCACCTGACTTGCAGTTTAATCCTAAGGTCATTTGTGCCTGACATTCTGTGCTTTACTTTCCTACTGATCTTTTTCTGCTGTCTATGCTATTTTCTTTCTTTCTGAGTTCATGTTGGTACTCTATATAATGAAATTTAGGAGCTTTCATTTTTTCTCCTGGCTTTATTTTATTTATTATTATCAATTAGTTAAGCCAACAACAAAGAAGCAAAAAACAAAGAGGAAAAAATAGATACATACATTATATAAGCATTTCACTAAAACATAGTTGAAGTGGAAATACAAGAATTAGGACCCTTCTTTTGCCTTTCCCTGTATATCACACATGTCTTTTATCTCCTTTGAAAGGACAATTTGCTTCCATGAAGGAATCTTTCTAAAGTAATTATGTGAGGCACAGTGACACCCCATTTCTAAAGGGAAGAGCATAGTGACTGCCCCACTTTCTTCACCAAATAAAAGTAGCTTCTGCACATGCAAAAGTAGCTTTATTAAATCAAGGCAATTGATCAAATCAGATTGGTTTGATTCAATGCCTTCATATCTGTAAGCCAAAGCTCTGGTGAAAAATTGGCTGGGTGTGATTCATCCAGTCCCATTAATGTTGCTGGAGACCACAGAGGAGAAACTAGATACAAAAAGACTAATGTCTCCTTCCTTGCCAGATAAATTTTTGAAGGAAGATGGCTAGCTTACAAACTTAAAAAACAGAAGGAGAAGAAACTGATAAATAATTTAGTAAATGAAAAAGGTTGTCTACAATTTAAAAACGAAGAAATAAAAAAGATAATTAAAGAATACTATAAGAAACTATATGATATAGAAGAAATTCTAAGGGAGAAAATGATTCAATATCTGGAAGAAAATAATACTTCAGAAATTTCAGAAACTTTTAAAACTATGCTAGAGGAAAAAATAACAATGAGGCTATAAGAAGACAAAAAAATAAGAAAACACCGGGGCCAGATGGACTACCGGTGGAGCTATATAAATCTTTACAAGATATATTAAATGAACCGTTGAAAGACATGTGCAATGAACTTTTTTTTGTTAGGTATAATGCTAGAAAAGACTGGTAAACAAAGCATATATTTGACTTTGCATGTTACAACAGTGGCAAGAATTATATTTGCGCAGTATTGGAAAAATGAAGAAATACCATCAGACGAAGAAATAATTAAAAAAGATTAGAATGCGCGGAGATGGATCGACTGACTCTGAGGCTGAAAGAAAAAGAAGAAACGAAATATTATCAAACTTGGGACTTATTTTATTGATGGCTAGAGGAAAGAATAAAGGATTAGGAACTAAATATGTATTAGCGAATGTAAACTCAGACAGCACATTTGTTGAAAAAATACTATTGAATGTATGGAAAAAAAATCAATAAAAATCTTTTAAAAAAAAGATTAATGTCTTCTTAGTATTAGCTATACAGATGGAAGATGTTTAGGCATGTGTCTGTTTCCAACACTATGTACAGAAGAGCAGACAAGATAGAAATTGCCACAGATAGAATTTCTCAAAATTACATACATTTTTATGGTATTTGTTTGTTTGTTTGTTTAGAGGACTTATTTGGCTGCTAACTTATGACCCAGATCTCTTATTTGAAAAATCCCTTAGCTGAGTAATTGATTAAGAAGCCAATTAGAGCCAATATTTAATAAGAAATACTAATTTAAATAATTAGTTTTAATAAATTAAGTTTTATTATGCACCTGCTCTCAGTATTTCAATGTTTATGCTAAGCAGTTCACAATAAACCATAAAACAAAAACACCCTTCTCCTCAAATGCCAGACCTAACATCATCCCAGCTCAACCCCCACCTTGCCCAATATTTGTGGAAAGAGCCAAGACAAATTGAACCGAGCTTCCATCTGACTATGGTTTGAAAATGTTAATATAAATGAAATACTGTAAACAATTGAAAATTCAAATATTTACGTGGCACCTACTTCTTTCAAAGCTATTGAAGTTGCATTTACTTATGTTCCATGACTAGCAAAGTAAGGACTGAAAGCACACTTGGAATACTGTGTCCAGTTCTGGTCACCACGATACAATAAAGATGTTGAGAACCTGGAAAATGTATAGAGAAGAGCAACAAAGATAAGGGGTTTGGAGGCTAAATCATATGACAAACAGTTGAAGGACCTAGGTATGTCTAGCCTATCAAAGGAAAGGATTAGGGGAGAGATGTTAGCTATCTTCCAATACTTGAGGGAATGTCACAAAGAAGGCAGGACAAGAAGCTGGGTTGAAGCTTGTCAAAGAGAGATACAACCTAGAAGCAATTCTCTTATAGTGAGAGCAATTGATAAACGGAATAGCTTGCCTCCTGGGATTGTGGGTGTTCATTACTGGAGGTTTTCAAAAATAGACTGGACAACCATTTGACCAGGATGATATAAGATTTCCTGCCTTGAGAAGAGGTTGGGCTAGAAAACCACTATTTTAGCCCTATTATTCTATGACCCCTAGAGACTCATTTAGGACCAGATCTGTTACTTGAAGAATCTGTTATTTGAGTGTTTGAATAATAAGCCAATTGAAGCCAATATTTGGTAAAAATACTAATTTAACAATTCAAGTTTTATGAAGCACTTGCCCTCAGTCTTTCAATGTTTAACCTCATCAAGTACCAAGTTTAGCAGTTGTCATGTGGAACACCACATGTTCTATCACTATTAGTTATTTCAATCAAATAGAGCCAGCATTTTGTGAAGAAATCTATAGCAGCATTCTTTCTCCTTAGAAATCAGGGGTGTCAAACTGCCAGCCTGCGGGCCAGTTTCATCATACCGAAGCCACGCCCACCCCATTGTCGGCAATGCAAAAAGAGTCGCGATATGTCACGACACATCACGTCATGTGGTGAGATTGACACCCGTGCCTTAGATGCACCAACTAAACTGTAATGGAATCCAATCTCTTGAGCCCAAAAAATAAAAGCTGTTATAAATGCATTATCTGGACATTGTTCAATTTCTCTCATTCTTGTCTGATATTAGGGTTATTTTGCAAATTTACTACTCTCTGGCAGTTTAGAAATCCATTTACAGTGGGTAATTGCTCCTTTATGATGCATTTTCTTTAACATAACAGTACAATGAGAAAATTTCAGGATGTGCTGTTATTTGCAATTGTCATAGGAAAGAGATTTCTAAGGTGATAACCTACAATAAGGCTAATTATATATTTATTACTAGGGCCTGAATAAAATGTTTGCATGATTCCGGATGTGAAGTCATAAATTCTTCAATTATATAAAAATGACTGATTTGTCATGTACTTCCTTGTGCCACTGGAACTGTAATCATGGTAACAGGACTCCCCAAGAGTATCAATATTGCTATTCAGATATGAATCATGTATGGTGATACAGGTCATCTCTATTCCCATGGTAACAATACTGCTAATGCATCCGTAGGTAGTGGGTATATTGTACTCTAATAAGGAAAACATTACAGTGAAATCCAGCAAATGCACTTATTTAGTCCTAGGATTTGACTTTTAAAAAAGGGAATGTGGAATGTATGGATGAATAAGACAATGGCATTATGCTGATTAGCTCTTATAAAAACTGGAATGAAAAAAAGAATGAAAATGAAATACAGAAAGGGAAAAGAGAGGAGATGAACTGTAGGACACTAATATTGTTGTGAGTGATAAAGTAACACTGAAATTATAAGTTACTGTAACTGGTATTGTTTCAAATAGTTTGTCATTCAATTCACAATTTAGTAAACACTTGCTCTCAATGTTTCAATGTTTACCTGGATTAGAAGACCTCCAAAGTCCCTTCCAACTCTATTCTGATGGATTGATTGAATAAAATATGAAAATATATCTTATTAAATAGGTAAATATAACATAGTCACTTTAATCCAGTGATTAAAGATTAAAAAGAGTTGATTTTCTAATTTTTATATGTATTTGTGTAGTCCTAAACTGGCACCAGATAAGTGTCAATGGATTAGAGAGACTTAAACCATTTGTGGGAACAAATTGACTCTAGGGTGATGACTCTCTTAACACTGCCCCTCAACTCAGCTTGCTCTTCTACAGCTAATTTCTGATTTGTCTTTGATTTGTACTGGTTAGTCTTAGTTGATTTGTAGATTGGTTAGTCTTAGTTACTTAATTACTCTTTTTGTCTTTTTCTCTGCTTTTGTCTTTCTCTCTCCCCTCTAAGACTCTATAATCTGCTGAAAAGGATTCAGCAAATTTGGGAAATTGTACAGGACAAGGGCATTAGGACTGTGCATTAGTTGACAAGATTCTTGTGTATATATTTAAGTAATAAATCTTCTGCACTGGAACTAATGTTTGTCTCTGATCCTTCACACCTGACATTAGCATTCCAAAAATGCCCTATCTGAAGTTGGTGTAAACAAAGCACCAATCAGGAAACAAAAACTTCAAAAATACTGTTCATAAACAAAGAATCAATCAGAGACCAGCCTTTACCAACCTGCACCAATCTGAAACTAGCTCAGCTAAAAACTAATCAGAAATCCAGATTTCTGGTTTTAAAGACAGAAGCCCATTCAGGCCTGCTAGTTTCCTGAGGTCTCTATCATAGGTCACTTTGCCTTTGAAGATGCCACCCACAATCACCAATGAAACCTCAGGAAATCTAGTTCATTGTTAGTAAGCCTAGTAGTAGTTACAAAAGCCTACACAAATACATATACAAAAATTTGAAAATCAACTCTTTTTAATCTTTAATCACTGGATTAAAGTGACTATGTTATATTTACCTATTTAATAAGATATATTTTCATATTTTATTCAATCAATCCATCAGAATAGAGTTGGAAGGGACTTTGGAGGTCTTCTAATCCAATCCCCTGCTCAAGCAGGAGATCCTGTACCATCTCCTAGCTTAAAGTCAAGTACAATTTTCCTTCCTTCCACATTATTTCATTTAAAATAAGCTTTTCCCGTAGGCAAAAAGGAAATTCCTTGCATTTATTTCTAGGAAAGGAGAAAAATAACCTGGGATTTAGCTGCAAAGGCTACAAAATCTGCTAGAGGTGCAAGATTTCTCAGTGTCACTATGAATAAATGATAAGAATTATTTGTCTCTTGATACTGGCAGATGAAACCCAGAGGAAATGTTTCGTGTTCATTGGAAATGGGACATTTACAGTGAGCACTTTGCTAGGAAGATTTATTTAAAGGTTACCTGGCTTGACGTCAGTTTGGTCTGCTTATAGGTAGAGAATTGAGCTTATTAACTTAATAAAAGGACAGAGCCAAAATATGAAAAGTTAATCTTAATGAGATCAATTTGGGCGTATTTGATTCTTTCGCTCCCTTTCCATATCCTAGATAATGTATGGATAAGAAACAGATCCAGTAGTTTAAAAAAATAAGTCAGTGTGCTAAAAACTGGCTGATCAAAGACAAGCAACTGCTCTAAAATTAAAATACAGTATATCTTCTTAAAAGAGACAATAGGGTCATAAACATGCAGTTTTCATACTACATTGCACATTTTAATTTAAGGAATTAAAACATAGGAACAGCTCTGGTGAATCAGGTCAAAACCCTTCTGAGTCTAGTTTTTTTCCCCCACAGTGTCAACTGGATGTTTCCATGCTTTTTCAGCACAGTTGTCCCCATGCTGCTGGTACTTGGAAGCATATTTCTCCCCCAACCCAGAATTGTCAAGCTGGATAATTCTTGAACAACCTGGCCCCCAGGAATTTTTTAAAGTTTGCTTTTAAGCCATCCATATTAATAGATATCACCACATCTTGTCATATTCAATTCCATGGTTTAATTGTTTACAGATTAATTGCCCCAAATCATATCTGTCATTGAGAAAAAATGGCAACTGATCCAAGGCACCGTTTTTTATGGAAAGGAGCATTCCTTTTTTGAATGATTAGAACAGTGGTTCTCAACCTGTGGGTCGGGACCCCATTTGGGGTCGATCGACCATTTCATGGGGGTTGCCAAGCAAGGCTGTCCGCCATTTTTTTGTCCGCCATTTTTTTTGTCCGCCATTTTTTTCGCCCTTTTCCGGCGGGCGCCTTACCTCCCTTGGGCTGGGCCAGCTGGTGGTCGGCCTGCTCCGTCTCTGCCGCTTGCCAGCTACGCCTCGGCCGGCGCAGGGGGCGGAACCACGCATGCGCGGCACTCCCGGGCAGGGAAAGTCCTCGACTTACGACCGGTTGGGTAGTCCTCGACTTACGACCAGTTTAGTCCTCGACCTACGACCGGTTTAGTCCTTGACTTACGACCGGTTTAGTCCTCGACTTAAGACCGGTTGGGGTCGCGGCATTAAAAAGGTTGAGAACCACTGGATTAGAAGGTCTGAGGGTATGGTGGTAGAGGGGAAATAGTAGAGGGAGTGCCTAATTGTGCATATTTCCTGGGATTTGTGTGCAAGTGAAGAAAGAGAGAGTGGGAAGAAGAGAATTCAGAGCTAGCAATGAGAAGAAACCTATTTAGTTTGTGAATGTGATTACTTAACTATTTGGTACTATCTCCATACTGTAATGCCCAAATTCTTGCTTTCCTGGTCTTTGTCATGTAGTTCTCAATTCATGAACAGACACATCTTGGAAAAGTGCACAAGAGAATAGATTGCACTATCAGAAATTGCTATGAAAATATATAGCTTGGAAGCCATGTTCAATTAATATGTACACATTTTTAATTCTTTTTTTTAATTGTCAGACAAAAGAGACAAAATGAATTAGAAAATGTGAGGCTGGAGTCATTGAATGAAATCCAGATTGACAGTTTGGTTTATCTCTTCCAAAAGTACAAAGGGGAAAAAAACAATAGGGACTACAGTATGTGATCTCTTTGTTTAAAACAAGAAAGAAGATCAAAGGAGGTAGTATTAGATCAAGATCTAGAACTAAACAGGGAAGGTTAATATGGTGAGATTTGGGACAGAACATACCAAATTGCTTAAAACTAGTCTTCCTATCATATCGGATTGAACTTTCCAGGTTACATTTCATAACAATTGTTAACTTTAGCTAGAGACAATCAATGACATATTTTAAAAAAAATAAAGATGAAATGAAAGAGATACTCTTATCTATATTATTGCTGCTGACTTACTTAAAGCATCAAATCAGGCTTCAAATCTGAATAGTTTTAAGAGAAACCGTACTAGAATACAATATATAAAGATGTCAACCACATCAATGATGCCATGATCATAGCAGTTTTAATTCAATATATGTCAGACGTTTTGTCTTCACTATTTTTGCAGTAGATATCACCAACCAACATTCCTATTCCTTGTGATGGATAGATAGTCTTTCAAGGACTCTCTCTCTCTCTCTCTCTCTCTCTGTCTCTCTGTCTCTCTCTCTCTCTCTCTCTCTCTCTCACACACACACACACACACACACACACACACACACAGAGAGAGAGAGAGAGAGAAATTCTATCAATTGTTTAGTCTTGAATTATATCTGTATATCTTGAAAAAAATTCTTATTGTGATATAGCATGTTCCATAGGCAATGCTCCTTTTTTTAATTCATTCTATTTTCACTATTTGGTACAGTTTACAGTCATGGTGATAAAATGAGTAAGCAAGAGAGAAAGAAAGAGAGAAAGAGATTGATACCTAGCACAGAAATACAAAAATCATATAAAATACCAGCTTTATGAAATATATTTGATTTCAGACAGAAAATAAGGTCACAAGGTTATCTGACTAAGCAAACAGATGAATAACTGTCTAGTCTGGCTAGGCAGTTTACCCAAAACAATGGAAAAATACATTATATACCAAATAAAATATAAATGTAATCAATATTCTAAAGTGGTACAAAACTTATTCCAAAAGTAAAGCTGAACAATCCAGATGATGCCAACAATGTAAAAAAAACATGATAGAACTGTCTAACTAGTACCAAACATTCATAACAAAGATAGTCCTCAACTTATTTTTATTATTTTAAAGATCACTTGAAGTTGTGGCAGCATTGAAAAAAAAAAGTGATTCCTCGCACTTATGACCACTGCAAGCTTCTGCAGTTACATGATTAAAATTCAGGAATTTGGCAATCAGCACATATTTCTGGGGACTGCAGCTTCTCATGATCATGTGATTGCCATTTGTGACCTTCCCAATAGGATTTTGACCAGTAAAGTCAATGGGGACGCTAGATTCACTTAATTACCATGTAATTAATTTAACTACCATGGCAAAACCCCACCATCCAATCAGAACTGAAGAAGCTACTTGGATGAGAAGTGAAGTCTTCAAAGAAAAAAACAACAGGAAAGTCCAGTTGCCTCTTGAAAAAGCACCTTTGGGATAACCATGACCTGGATGACCATGGCAAAAAATATTGTAAAACTGGGAATGACTCATTTAATAACTGCATTGCTTAATGATGAATGTTCCAGTCCTAACTGTAGTCATAAGTGGAAGTCTATGTGTAATGGTTTTGAGCAGACTTCTCTGGGTAAATGTAATGAAAAATGTGGATGACCTTGGGGAAAGAGAGGAAGAGATACTGCCTAGGAAACAATTGGACAAATGAGGAAGGAGCCTCCCTAATGGATCAAGCAGTTAAAAATGGCAGTGGAAAGTTGTACTTTCAGATTTGAAAGATTCTGTTAATGTAGTTTCGCAATAAAGTAGAATTAGTTCATCTAGTCCTATTTCCTGTCTACATTACCTGGGAGGGTTGACTATCATCTTGCAAGTTCTTAAATAAATAATATTAAATAAATCTTTAAAACATAGTAGCAAGCGACAGCAGCACAATTTTTTTTAAAAAAAAACCCGCCACCCTAACTTTCTAGAAGAAAGTTGATTTTGTGAAAGAATGATCTGAATAGGAAATAAAGTGTTTTAGAGAAGAATGGGAAAGCTGGAAAAATGCATTTAGTAAGTAAAAATTGGTTAGAAGAATAAGAATTTGAAGAGAGGCATGGACCACAAGCTGCTTGCTTTCACTGAAGTATTTTTTTCCCCTCAGATTAAAAAAAAAGAAATATTTTAGACCAAGCCAATTTAACCCCACCATAACCATAATCCTAAAGCTCAACATCCCATTCCAAAACTGGAGAGCCCTACTGAATACAAAACAGACGTGTCAGTCTCTCTATGCACACACACCCCTCCTTATCATTTCTATTCCTGGGCTAGAATTATGTAACTGCAGAAGAGAACAGGAAAAATTGATAATATATCTGCAAAACCTTGAAGCACTAAGGTTTCATGAAGGTCCAAGTTACTTTGGAAGACCTTCTGATTTTTTGGGGGAAGAAATCCATACCCTATCTCAGAAAGCCATAGAATCATAGGCTCTCCTGAAATTACTCTGATTTGTCTTGGGATCTGAACGAACACAGGGAACATTCCTGTTAAAATATATGTATTCATCAACAATCATGCTATAAATGAAGATATAGGATCACTAATGGAGAATATTTGTAGCTCAGGGTAGAAATGAGGAGTCCTTGGTGCTCACTGAGCTTAGTTGTTTTCTTGCAGACATTTCATTACCCAAACTAGGTAACATCATCAGTGAAGTTATAGGATTTTTTTTTAAAAAAAGAAAAGGTATCTTGCATTATTTTTTTAGAAAAGGTATCTTGCAGTATTTATAACCTGTAAGGATATCTAATTTATCCTTAAGTAAGCTGGGATTAAAAGGATTAAAGTTTTCCTCTTCACTGAAGTGTGTAGAGACACTACACAGAAAAGGATCAAGATTTCTGTAGCTATATGGATACAAAACAGTTTTGCCATGATTTTTATGGCAGCTAATTTGGGTTTTCCACATTCATCACAGTGTCATAAAACCAAGGATGAAATGACAAATGCACACGCGCGCGCACACACACACACACACACACACATTTTTGAAATTTCCATGCAAAGAGTGGCAGTTAATATTAGAAAAAGTAATTTATATCAAGGGAATTTACAGTTTGAAAGCCTGTATCAGAGAAATCACGAAAAAAACATAGAAAAGTAGCATGATTTTCGTTAAAAATATTTATTTTGACTGTTTTGTAAATTAGGGAAAAGTTTATGTTTGAGGCTGCAAGTACAAATTGTTCATTCTTTTTCTACATTCATTTTTCATCAGTAGGAAAAGCATTGCAAAGGAAAACTGCCTTTTTAATACAAGGGGTAAAGCAGAAAACATTTTTAGCAGTTTTCATATTCCAACTTGCAGATCTTTACTTGGTTGTCTAGCATATTTTTAAAACATTAAGAAATGAAGCAGTTTCTTTCATATTTTATTTCCAGTTACTTTGGCTCCTTCTTCAATGAACATGTTGCTAATCCCATTACTGTATTTTGATTTTTAAAAATTACTATAGAGAAGTAGTTCTCAACTTACAACCATTCATTTAGTGACTGTTCAAAGTTACAACAATGCAGGAAAAAAGGGACATGTGACTGGTCCTTGCACTAACAGCCATGAGAGTGGCCCAACACTTACATGATCGGATCCTAGTTACTTGGCAATCCCTTGTACTTGCAACAGTTGTAGCATCCTGCAGTCATGGGACCATCCTAGCTGGCTTCCTACAGGCAAAGGAGGTTGAAAATTGTAGTCATGTGATGTCTGGTTAATGACTGGGGTGATTCGCATAAGGATTATGGCAAAAAAGTTAGTAAAATTAGATGTCCCAGTTAATGACCATACAGCACTTAATGATTAATATTTTTGTCTCTATTGTGGTAGTAAGTTGAGGATTATGTCAGACTGGCCACGGCTTACTCCCTAGGAAAGAATGATCCTTGACTCCATAGTGTTAGAGAAAAGGTACTTTTACTAGAGGTGCTGAGTGACGCATGAGCGAAGCAAGCTTTGAAGAAAAACCATGAGAAAATCATATATTGAAAGCAATCTCCAATGTCCAAAACCCTCCCTCTTGTGAGAGTAGTCCAATCAGGTTCTGTTCCGATGTTTTGGGGACCCAGTGTCTCAGGCACCACTGCAAATTCCTTTCCCAGGGTCGGCGTCCTTGAAGGCAGGCAACTGGCTCGGCTTGGCACATGTTAGTGTCTATAATCCCCAAATTCCCACAGCATTCTTTCACATCTACAGCACTCTTCCCCTCCCAAATGCCCTGTCCCCTTGGTTATGGCAGTTACTAGTGAGCTTCAAAGAAAGCGAAGATGGGCATCTGACAGACTATTTGTAGTGAATTGCTTTTACTTGACTGACTCCTTCAATTTTACAGAATGACAAAGGTGACAAAATCTGAAAGAAATTGTAATTTCATTTAAAAAAAAGTCTTTTTAACTTAATTTATAATAATAATAATGAATACAGATCAATAATAATAATAATAATAATAATAATAATAATAATAATAATAATAATAATAATAATAATAATAATAATAATAATAAAGTTGGAAGGGACTTTGGAGGTCATCTAGTCCAACCCCCTGCTCAGGCAGGCAGGAAACCCTACACCATTTCGGACAGATGGCTGTCCAGTCTCTTCTTTAAAACTTCCAGTGTTGGAGCATTCACTGCTTCTGGAGGCAGGTTGTTCCATTGGTTAATTATTCTAACTGTCAGGAAGTTTCTCCTTAGTTCTAGGTTGCTTCTCTCCTTAATTAGTTTCCATCCGTTGCTTCTTGTCCTGCCCTCAGGCGCTTTGGAGAATAGCCTGACTCCCTCTTCGTTATGGCAGCCCCTGAGATATTGGAACACTGCTATCATGTCACCCCTCGTCCTTCTCTTCATTAAACTAGACATACCCAATTCCAGCAAACGTTCCTCATATGTTTTAGCCTCCAGTCCCCTAATCATCTTTGTTGCTCTTCTCTGTACTCTTTCTAGAGTCTCAGCATCTTTTTTACATCGTGGTGACCAAAACTGGATGCAGTATTCCAAGTGTGGCCTTACCAAGGCATTGTGAAGTGGTATTAATACTTCATGTGATCTTGATTCTATCCCTCTGTTAATGCAGCCCAGCACTGAGTTGGCTTTTTTGGCAGCTGCAGCACACTGCTGGCTTAAGTGATTGTCCACTAGGACTCTGAGATCCCTCTCAGAGCAAGGTACCCCCTATACTA
Source organism: Protobothrops mucrosquamatus (assembly GCF_001527695.2). Lineage (NCBI taxonomy): Eukaryota > Metazoa > Chordata > Lepidosauria > Squamata > Viperidae > Protobothrops > Protobothrops mucrosquamatus. Next base: position 662,394 of record NW_015386677.1, on the reverse strand, counting down.
TACCTGTACATTTGGTTTTTCTTGCCTAAATGTAGAACCTTATTTTTTTCACCACTGAATTTCATTTTGTTAGATAGCGCCCAGTGTTCAAGTCTTTCCAGGTCCTCCTGTATCTTAAGCCTGTCTTCTGGAGTGTTGGCTATTCCTGCCAGCTTGGTGTCATCTGCAAATTTGATGAGTTCCCCATCTATCTCCTCGTCCAAATCATTGATGAAGATGTTGAAGAGCACTGGGCCTAGAACAGAGCCCTGGGGCACCCCACTACACACTTCCCTCCATGTAGATGCAGTTCCATTGAGGACCACACGCTGAGTATGGCCGGTCAGCCAACTACGAATCCATCTGGTGGTAATGCTGTCTAACCCACTTTTTTCTATCTTATCGAGTAGTAGGTTGTGATCTACTTTATCAAATGCCTTACTGAAGTCCAAGTAAATTATATCCACAGCATTCCTCTGATCCACTAATTTTGTCACTTGGTCAAAGAATACAATAAGGTTTGTCTGGCATGATCTGTTTTTGACAAACACATGTTGGCTTTTAGTAGTGATTTTGTTTGCCTCTATGTTTTAGCCTCCAGTCCCCTAATCCATCCAAGGGAGAAATCGATTGCTCAATTTTAATGGGGCTGCTTCTGATTGGATTGGATTGGGCAGAAGGGGTTTGTTAGTTGTATGCTGCTTCTTTCTTTGAGTATTGTTTTGTTCTATGTGTGACATACCTCCATTTGTCTTCCTCCAAGGGTTTATCAGTAGGGCCAAATCTTCTGGGAGTTGTTTGTTCGTTATTTGGTTCGGTTTGGGTATAACTTTCTTTTGTAGATTGGAGTTTGGCTGGAGTTCCTCTAAGTGCCTTACTTTTTCCTCCAGTAGTTTACATAGTTTACATCTAATGCATGTAAGTTTGGGTGTTCTTTGGGCATAAGCACATACATGGAACATGTATTGCATACCACAATAGTATCAGTCGCCTGTTCCATAAGTTTGTTGTTTGAAAATCCCTCTTTTTGGTTGGTGGATGTGCTTTTCTGTTAGCCTTGTTTCTAACTTCTCTGTTCTAGGTAATTGTGACTGGTTTTTTTTTTTACTATTCTTTTATCTGCCTATTTGTGCTCGTTTTTCTACCTTATTTATTTAACCTTCTTACTATTATGTTAGTTTTATTTATCCTTTTCTTCCCTCTATTTTTTAAAAAATGTTTTTGAGCTCCAATTCCTTTTTGTTCTTTACTGGGGGTCTTTCCTCCCTTCCTATTGGGACCTCAAACATAACTGATTGGTAAATCCTTTTTTTTCACTTTTAATTATACAAATATGTAAAAAAATGCAAAGGAGAAATCACGTTTATCTGATCATTATTAAATTTTGAAACTTCAACTTTTTTTTATTTTTGACACCTATTGGTAACTTTAAGTGCTTAAACTGCATATTGGCCTAATATATGTAATGGCTAGTATAACCCACCTTAGTATGTTAGAACATTTATTTGTTGCCCTTCTGGTCACTGAATTGATTAAACTATATGGATTAAATTAAATTGCAGGTGAAAGGGACCCACCAAACTTTAAACAACACAATATATTTTCTGTTTGGTCAAATGACAAAATACATTGGGAGCTTTTAGACTGCAATTTCTTCCCTTCAGCATTCTGAATCCATATTTCTTGCTTCTCAATGTAATACAACGTTTATGGGGAAAGGATGGAGTGATTGTATCTTTCCATTCTCTCGTGTCAGGGTGGCAATTTCAACTTTCTCTGCTGACAGTTTACTAACGTCCATAGTTTTGTTCAGGACTTTGATAGCTAAAGCAAGTGCAGATTTCAAAGTCATATCTCCCTCTTTGTAATCTTGTTTTAGCATTGATACAGCTGCAGCGCTGTTGTTTCCAATGCAGGTGGCTTTCCAACCTCCGTAATTCCCACTAGGATCACTCTGATACAGCTGGAAACCATAGTGCTTATCCCAGCCAATGTAAAGCAGTGAAACACCAAAATGACGTTTTCCTCCAAACTGTATATAGGCTTGTTTGATATCACACAGGGCTGTTACTAACTGTTCACAAGGAATTGGCTCCTGATACTGCAACAGATATCTTTGTGCAATCAACCGCAGTTCATTGGTGAGCACATTGGCGTCCAAAGTTATGCCGGCCACGCTGCAGGCCATATCTTGGTTGAGTTTATATATTTTCTCTGAAAAAAAGACTTCATCCAGAAGCTTGTGGATATTCCGTCTTTCTGCTGCTAGCAGGACTCCGTCGTTGGCAAGAATTCCTAAGCAGGTCCCAGCGTGTCCGATGGCTTCCATTGCATATTCAACTTGATACAGACGGCCTTCGGGGGAAAAGATGGTCGTTCGAGAATCATATCTTCGAGACATGGTGCTTCTGGGTTGGACTACACTCCGCCCTCTCTCCGCCGCCTTCCAAAAATCTGTTATAGTCTTGTGAAGAAAATACACTAATTTAGAAAAGTCAAGTGCATTGGTAAGTCACTAAGACCCTAGATGATAATTATTTTCAATCAATTGAATTGGATGAACTTGGTTTGAATTTGGAATACATTTCAAGTACATGTTCCTTAATCATTCTGTATTCATGAACAAGGAGGGAGCGATTTTTAAATTAATAAATCATTCTTTGCTGAACTGTTTTCTGATAGAAAAGAAATGCCCCCTCCATATACAGTCTTATATACAGCCTTAATATTTATTAACTCATAAACATATACTGATCAAATTCTGCCACAGTCCCCAAGATATGCTTGATGCGACTTCAAAGGACTCATTACAATGGATGAATGTCTAAATGGATGAAAAAATCAGGAATAGACAATTTAATATCATGTCTTACTTAAGAGAAGAGTGTTATTTATTTACTTGTTTATTATTTATTAATCATATTTATATAGCCTTTGAAGATTATTTTTTCAAAGATTACCTTTTTCAGATCCAAAGGATTATCATCCCTTTGAAGATTAACTATACGTATAAGACCTGAATTTGGAAAATAGTACTTACTCCATCTTTTAGAAGTCCATGAGCATCATGTGACAGACGAGTGAGTGTGTAGTACATGCCAATAAACCATATTTTATGTTTTAGGAGTATCCATCACAGATTAGTTTGTATTCTTACAATTTTCAACCTTTCCAGCTATTAACTGGTGAACCCAAATGGCTATTTAAGAACAAGACTAAATATAGGATTTGGTTTTGAATAAGTTTTTCTCCCATTAGTTAGAATCAGCAAGAAAGCTTCCATATTTGTTCACTGATGCATTTCTTGGATTGCTGGAAGATATTATTGATTGGGAGCAGGGCAAGACACCCGAACACTTGTGGTTTTTCTTCTCTGTGTTGTTTTTTACCTAATCAAGGAACTAATATACCTCTGACACTGATTGAAAATATCAGGAACATGACCCATTCGAGTTTTTCAAAAATTATAATAGGAAAAAATGAACAAGAGGGAGAGGAATGCATAATGAATGCTCCAACGATATATCACAAATACATTCTAATGAGCTAAACAGAGAGACCAACTCAATAACATGGCCATCATCTTAGGGAACATTGTCACAGTGAAAAGATTTTTGCACAAAGGAAAATAAAATTAATTTTCATTTAATCACCAAGCAATGCAAATATACGGCTTTAATTAATCTGAATGTCGGCCCATATTACAAATCCTTCCTCTTTCAGTATAGCACTATTGGGTGTCAATAGTAATAGTGAAATGGCACAATTAGTTCAAATTTTGCCAGAAGTAAATTCTTCTATTGTCAGTGAGATTTCATAGAAAGTTTCCATATACCCATGCAAACTATGAGGGCAATTCGGAAATAAACCTCCATTTGGTTATCAATGACAGACACTTGCAGATACAGAACTTTTATTATACACATCAGAAAACTACAACATTACATTAATTTTCAACGTAACCGTCATTCAAATTGAGGCACTTGTCATATCATCTTACAAGATTTGAAATTCCTTCTGCAAAAAAATCTCCCGCCTGGGAATGAAGCCATCCTGTAACAGCATCGTGAACCCATTCGGTGTGTTTTGTGTGCCTCAGAAAGGAGTTTTGGTACCCAATGAGCACAGAACTTGCAGTATTCCAAATGTTCTGTCACTACCTTGTACAAAACAGTCCAAGAAATTTGGGGAAAGTGTAAAGAAAGTGCAGATATCATAAACAGATGGACGTCACAGACATTTTTGTCAATTTCCTGCATGAATTCATCCCTGACTACAGATGGGCGGCCACTTCTTGCCTCATTGTGCACATCAATTCGTCCATCTTTAAACATGCAACACCATTGATGTACAACACTTATCACGTTTGGTCCATAAACATTGGAGGGATTTTCTATGGCAGGATTCATTTTCAATTGATCTAGCAGATGAGTCAACTGCAACACAACCTTCTCCTTCCACTCCTCACTGCCCACTGAACTACTGCGCATGGCGCCATGGGATGGGCATCACTATCACCGCCTATTTTTTGCACATGCTCAAACAGAGGTTTATTTCCGAATTCCCCTCTTATTTTCATTTAGAGACAACAAATTCACTCAAGAAAGATTCATCTCCAGGAGATACAGTAATACATGAATAGTTTCATCATCATCAGTCCTTATCAGATTTATGTAGCCAGTTCTTATTCTATGAGATTCAAAACCACTACCATGAATGGTAGTTTAGAATGATGACAATCCCACAGGTGGTTTTTAAAAAGGCAACTGGACTTTGTTTTTCCTTGAAGACGTTTCACTTCTCATCCAAGAAGCCTCTTTCATTTAGGTGAACTGAAGAAGCTTTGTGGATGAGAAGCAAAATGCCTTCAAGGAAAAACAAAGTCCAGTTGCCTTTAAAAAAAAAAAAAAAAAAAAAAAAAAAAAAAAAAAAAAAAAAAAAAAAAAAAAAAAAAAACA